>NC_044504.1:18955840-19220840 GCF_902362185.1 Chanos chanos
CAGATGGATCCTGATGATGGTTGGTAGATTCCATGGTGTTAACATATATTTCAACTCATGTAGGTTGACTTTTAATTGAGCTTAAATGCTTGTAAGTGGAGGAGTTGGAGTTATGCCTCAGGAATGAGCTTTATTCTCTCTCATTTTGTCTCCACAAAGACATGTGGCTGGTGCCCCAGTGGCCACTGGACTGAATTTCAACTCCCATATCTGGATTTAGACAGAGAAAGAGTTCTTTTATATTTTTGTGTTTAAATTCCTATGAGTGTCATTATTTTTGTGTGTATGTATTCAGCATGTGTGTGTGTGTGTGTATGTTGGGGGGTGGTTTAGTGTGTATCCATGTGTTTTTGCGTTCAAACCAAGGGACTGGCAAATGAAAGCCATGCCAGATGTGTTAATGATTGTAGCCATGGAAACAAGAGGGTTCTCCTGCGAGACGGAGGGAAATGAAAAGATAGAGAGAAAGAGAGAGAGACTGGAAAAGACAAATAGAGCAATAGCCATCCTCAGACAGATTCTGATGATCAGATACAAATCTATTGACAACAAATCCTGCTTGTAAGAGAATTATTGCAATCACTGTGTTAAAAAAAATAAATAAATAAAAATCACATTAGAAGCGTTTAAAAAACCAAACTACTGGTCTGTCTCTGATGACTCTGTTTTTGCTCTAGATCTGTTAGTCCACATTAGCAGAGAGCCACTTTTCCTTACCATTGGTTATGTTCTGAAAGCGGGCAGCCAATCGTGTGTGGTTGTCCATCCACCTATTCTGTCGCCATGGTGCTGCTCCTAGTGACCCCAGTGCCGGCCAGTATTGGGCCGAATGTCAGTCAGTGACTGAGAGAGAAATGTCGACTCAGGAGTCACAACCAACACAGCACAGAGCAAATCACTGCTCTCTTTCTCTTTGTTCTCACTAACCTATCCTTCCTCTGTCTTTATTTTCATTCTCTCTTTTCTATGCATTCCTCTTTCTTTTCTATGCATCGCTTAAAGAGCACATTTCTTTTACAGTACAAAGCTACACATGAATATTCAAACAGAAATACACCTACACAGATTCAGTCTCTCTGTCTCATACACACACACACGCACATGCACATACACACACACGCACATGCACACATGCACACACTTCTACTCTTCACTCTTTGTCCCTGTTCTCTCTCCATCACCTTGTCATCCTTGTCATGTGCAATCTCTTTCCCTGTCTCGTCATCACTTTGTATCCTCTACCCTCTTTCTCACCTTTTCTGCCTTCTTCACTCTTTTAGTCTCATTTCAACATTTTCTCTTTTTTCCATGTCAACTCTCCTTCACCATCTCTCTCTCTCTTGCTCGCTCTCTCTATCTCTGTCTCTCTCTCTCTTTCATATCCTTCATCTTCTATCTTCTCTCTCAGCGTCTCCATGAAAAGGTCCCATTCTGAACACAAGGTGCACAGCATCTGAGGAGGCTTTTTTCTTGACTAGTTTATTTGTCTTAATTAATTAAACAAATTAATGTTAACATTAATTAAAATCCAGACTCAGATTTCAGGCTGATTTTTAAAAGAGGTGTGAAAAAACACTGAACACTAATATGGAATCTGTGGAGTTCTCGAGTTGGCAAGGTCATTTAGAGGTCAGGCCATAACAGTCAACTGTCTATGACAGCAAGCTATTAGACATAGTTTTATGTCTTGAAATGACAAGGTGAAATTCGTAAGTAAATAGATTTAAACTATAGTGGAATACGCTCTGTCTCGTCTCCAGTCTAACAGTGTCAGACTGTGTTAAAAAGGATTTAGTGGCAGATTCTCTGTTGTTTCTTTTGGAAAGGAAAGCATATACCATGGGTCTACCCTTATGATGCTCTGACACACCATCACTAATGTGCTTTTTATCCTGTTTCGTTTTAACAGACTGACAGGCTCATTCTTTGCACTAAACCTTTGACAGCAGCTGATGAAGTGGCTGTGTGTGTCTCTGATGTCATGATGTTGACGTTTGATTGGCCGAATACTGAAGAGAGCAGGTCATGTTGTGTGTCTGTGACATGAGATGTGATATGTGCAATCAGACTGATTCTTTGAAGTTTCAGTAAGGAGGTGGAGAAGATGAGTTTCACATCACTGTCTTTCTGTATGATGGAGAATATGTGCGCTGTTGCTGATCTTTGCCTCACTGCTACATTTCCTACTCCCTTGTGTTAGACACACACATAGACACACACACGCGTGCGCGCGCACACACACACACACACACAGTGTGGAGGGCATCACAATCATGACACTGGCACAGCTGTGAGCCCTTGAGACAGAGAGATCAGGCCTGTCAAAGAGACGGACTTACATGAGCAAAAAGAGAGGCCGAGGAGGGTGCGTGTGGGATAGAGAGACAGAAGATTAGACCAAGTGGAAATGATGACTGATCGAGAGAGAGAGAGAGAGAGAGAGAGAGAGAGAGAGAGAGGGGATTTGCTCAAGAATTATGGATGCGAAAGAAACTGAAGGAGAATTGAAGATTCTCAGAAAGGGAATGTGAGAAGATGAGAGGGGAACTAGTGAAAGAGGAGAGAGAGGGATGGTCGGTGTATTTAAAGAAGCTAAGCAGCACTAAATCATCAGAGCAGCGTGCGGAGCTGTGTTGCCATGGTGTTCCTGTTGTTCTGGAGGGGTGCGTGGGAGCATATCAATCACTCTGGTGAGCTTTAACCTGATCCCATGTCCACTGTACCCCCTTCTTCTACTGGGCCATCTCAATGATATCTCCTTTAAAGTTGAAAACTAACCCTGTGTGTGTGTGGGGGGGGGGGGGGGGGTATTCTTTGTCTCAGATAAGGAAAGTTGAACAGCTGAGAGTTGAATGGAATTGAATAAATTGAACTGAACTGAACTGAACTGAGATGAATTGAATTGAATTGAATTGAAATTTAACACCACCTTTATTGTTCCAAATATTTATATTGAATAATGTAGCCACTAATGTGTTCACTATAAATCATGATAATCCAGGAAAAAATAAACAGAAAAGGAAATAATGAGGAAATAAAATGAAAATAAAGATGTACAGTACAACTCACATATACACAAGAAAAAAAGAGACTAGAGTGGGCCTTTCCTTGGGTTCATAAAAATCCAGAATCAGGTTTTTATAAGCTCTCATATTCCTCACTGTCTCTCTATGTGACATTATTTAGTGCCCAGACACGAAGCTGGACCTTTAAATGCCTCTGAAATGTCTCTGTCTCTTTACATGTTTGTCTGTAAGTCTCTGTCACACACACACTCCGTCTCTGTCAGTCTCTGTCACTCACACTTCAGAGGAGCCATTCGGTCCATTTCCATGCCTTACACATTTCCCTCTCCACAGTGTGTGCGTTCATGTGTTTGTGTATGTGTGTGTGAGAATGAGAGAGATGTGTGTCTTCTCCTGCCCTCTAAAGCTATAACATGGCGCCGAACCCACTGCCTGCACGCTTTGATAAACCTAATCACCACTCAGCATTTGTGCCTTGGAAACACAGATGAACAAGGAACCCCTGAAAATGGATAGAGAGAGAGAGAGAGAGAGAGAGACTCGACTGAAGGACTGAGGTAGTGGGCCAGCTGCACAACTGAGCTGCATATAACACTCATTCCTCCGACATTCCTCAGATGTTCTCTTCAACCTGTTCCAGGAGTACTTCACCCTGCACAGCCTTTAACACGTTTAGTCTTCAGGATTTATGCAGTGTTGTTTGCTTTGTGCCCAAAGCACCTTTTTTCAACACCTCTTACATCCACATCTTAAAAATGTAGAAAGAAATGTGGGCCTAATACAGTTTTCTGCTTTGCGCAAAGGTTAGCTCCTCCAAATGCATGGTTTAAAGTATGGTATGTGTTTACAAAGATTTTAGTACACAAGCCTTCTCATGCTTTAAAGTTTTGACTGTTGATTTGCCTTCTTCACATTGCATTGTGGAGATACTTCTTGTATGAATGATCAGAGAGCTCAAATGCTCTTACCAGCTGTAAGCAGTCAGCGTGTCCTTTCCATAAAACTCTGATCTTGTGTACTGGTGCAAAATTAATCCAAAAGTCTTGAAGTGTTTATTCATTAATTACTCATGACAGAGCAGAGACCAGTTAATCCAGTTTTTACCACATGTTAGTGCAAAGAATAAGTCCATATTCTCTCTCTCCGTTGACAGGTTCGATAAAAGGCAAAAAAAACCAAAAAAATAAATAAAAACATAAATACCAAGCCATACCAATGAATATCCACTGATATTGGTGGGATATTAACCCAGGCCCCAAACGCCAACGTGGACAATGAGAGAAGTTACAATTCTGAGTCAGATAAAAGGTCAACTATAGTTATAGCCAATTAGAATTGCAAGCGTCCATGCCCACCTGACCCGTCGCTCTCACAGGAACGTGCGTTCGCTCGGCGAGGCCAAGTGGGTGCCCTGGCAGGCACGGCAGGGATCGAATTGCGTAATCCTAGTCCCGCTATCCCAGAGCCATTCCCACGCGCCTTACACCCGAGCAGCTGCGATTTTCCCAGGCTCTCTGGTGTCCACACAGGAGAAACTGATAGGGCGTTCCAATGCCACATCAGGAACGTCAGAGGAAGAATGTCAGGCCTGGAAAAGCACTTAATGACCACTGAAGCGCTGCCAAAATGGGACTGCACATCTTCAGTGACAGAGAGACATACTCAGCACAAACAAACACACCTACCTGAAAGAAACGGGCAAGACAGGGATCACAGGAGAGAGGAGAGGGAAGGATAGGGAGACGCCTAGGGAGGCGAGGAGGACGGATGCTTCAGAGTGTGAAGTCCGCCATCATTTCCCAAAGGATTGCTGTGCTCCTTTTCTCCATCAGCCCATAGACAGCCCTCTCAAAGCACATCAATTTACAATTTAATGTCAGTTACATAAATACATTACCTAAAACATTCGAAACACAGTTAAAGAGAAAACAAATATATTTCCCAGTTATTTCCATACTGTGGGTGAAATTGTTTAAAATTAATTTTAAAGCTGATTTTCAATTCTTTAAAGGTGTTTTTCAATACTGGACAGCGTAACAGACTTCTGACTGTTAGGTCTCATCCTGGAATCTGAAGAGGGAGACCATAAAAAAAGAAAGCACATTGTGTACCATAACTTATGGGTGCCAGGGTGGCCATTTTGGTTGGCAGTAATAAGATATTTTGCTGAAGTGGAGATTACTTTTAATGCTTCATTTGGCCCTGGTTCATTGGACCAGACAAGCAAAGTCAGGATGCATTGGTCTCGGTCTGAATTAAAAAGTTCAGCTGAATCAGATTTGGTGTGAGTCTGTAAGAGCCCTGGAATGGAGCCTCTATCGTTTGGTGTTGATCACCAAAGCAGCTGTTTACACACACACACACACACACACACACACACACACACACACACACACACACACACATACACTATATATGCAAACTCTGACACACTGTACTCCAGACTGTTCCCCATACAGTGGGCAGTGGGAGTATTTACACAGTCATTTGATTCCTAATTGTTCTTAACCAGTGAGGGCCATAGAGCATGCTCTCCAGACTGTTAGTTGTTGTTGTTGTTTGTTTGTTTATATATATGTATTGTGTATTTGAGTTACATTGATCATAGCTGGTGAAAAAGCAAAGTGGAAAATGGCACTCTTAACAAGGTGTTCAGTCTCCAAGAACTGTAAGTGTGTATATGTCAGAGGGCTGTGCTTTAAAGTCCTTGAGAGAGGAGAAGAGAGAAAACCTATTCAGGATTTAACAGACTCAACTGAGAACTGACAGTCATCCAGTCATCTATACAGCACTTCAGAGAAAGAGAGAGAGTGAGAGAGAAAGAGAGAGAGAGAGTGCGCGAGAGAGAGAGATAGAGAGTAGTGAAGAGAATTTTCAGGTACAGAAGACTAAGTACACAGGGGACAGGAGAGAAAAGGAATCAAAAGAGAGCTGAAAAGATATCTGCTGAATACATCTGATAACACTCAATACCTGCCAGGATCCATCCATAATCTGTTGGTAGCCCTGGACTTTTTATTCATGGGTTTGGATTAATAAACAAGACCATTAGTGTGCATGTGTGTGTGTGTATGTGTGCATGCGTGCGTGCGTGCGTGCGTGCGTGTGTGTGTGTGTGTGTGTGTATGTGTGCACGTGTGTGTGTGTGTGTTTGTTTGGTAGCTGGTTGCCCTTATTCTTGCTCTGAGATTGTGAGAAGTGAGGCTAAATCTCCCACTGAGACAGTGTCAGCCTGCAAATGAAACACACAGACAAAACAGCATAACTGTCACAGGACACAAACCTCTGTGTGTGTGTGTGTGTGTGTGTTTGTCTGTTTGTCTGTTTGTGTGTCTGTGTGTTTATGCATATGTATGTGGTGTGTGGTTTCATGCATTTGAGGTATGTGTGTGTGTGTGTGTGTGTATATGTGTGTGCGTGTGTGTGTTTTTACTGCAGTACCCCACTAAATCATCTGAGTCCAATGAGGTTCACTACTAAGATCCATGACATACTTTTTCCTGTAAGCAGGGTCAGTGAGTGAGTGACTAATTAAGTCAGTGAGTGAGTGAGTAGGTCTCTTTGTCTCTGAGAATTCATGTCATGCTTGTGGTGTCTTGAAGTCGTGTGGAGTGGTCAGTGAGAGAGACATTAATGAGTGACACCTATAGTACCAGAAACTGTGTGCTGGAGGCTACAGACTCAGAGGCCAGAGAATGAATCTCCTGCGACACATAATGATCTAATGAGATTAATATGAGCAGAGAGAGAGAGAGAGAGAGTACTAGAAATATCGGGGTGATGTAATGGAGTCTTCGGTGGAGAGTGGGGGAGGAGTGGTGGGGGAAGTTCCTGCCGTCTGTTTGAAAAGTCACCTAAGATATAATCTGTCTACCCTTCTCCTGTCCTCCTTCACCCCTTCCCCCTCTCTCTCTCTGTTACAAAAGGCTTGGCTTCCCTCCAGTCCTGTGCCAGGGATTCTCTCTCAATAAAGCCAAACTCACTCCAGAGAAAAGGGGTCACCTGTGTTTCACAGTCCTTTATTTCATCAGAGGGAGAGAGAGAGAGAGAAACTAAAAGTAAAAAAATTATTTATTGGTTGCAATGTCATTGTAGAAACATACAATGGTGATAATGGTTTTATTTGGTTATCTAACATCCGTTAATGATACATCCTCTAAATTATCAAACCTTCATGTGCATCGGTGATATGTACATCGAGGGAGGTTTGTGAGTTTGGGGATCAGCAGTTTGTTTGGGGGGGGGGGGGGGTGGGGGATCAGAGGAAAGAGATGTACGGATGAATATGTACTCGTTGTGCTTAATAATGGGCACTATTCTTCCAAATACTGGGAATAAATGAGAATCTCCCACACGGACGGTAGCCCATATGAGCAAAGTTATATAAAGAGAGTGTGGGCTGATAAGATCAGATCTAATATTCACTTACTGGACTCACTAAACACAGCCAACTCCATCAGCCAGCTTTACACTATTACACTATTCACTATTCAACAGTCATTATTAGACAGCTTTAAACATACATGTTTCTGCCGAAAATGTTTTTATCTGAAGTTAGACGAATTATGCTGTCACCAATTCATTATTTCATACCTATTGATCCATATTCCTGAAATAGTTATTGCAAAGTTTTAGCTATAATTGATCAGTGTAACTAATTATTTATTATATGTAGCTTTTCTCGTATTATTTTCTCTCATGTATCAGTCCCTGTGTTTAGTAGTGTTTGAAACTGTGTTTTAAAAAGGAGCTGTTGAAATGAAACCACATCAGAACTGAAGTTTAAACATCTCTGTGCCCTGTGCTAATTCTCAGGCCTGAGATGTAAGCTCTGTACTCAGTGATCTCCCATCAGTAATCAGCTTTTCTCACTCCATCTCACTCGGTAGTGATTCGTCCATTCAGGTATGGAAATGACTAATTTGTCTTATCCATCATTACAAACAACTAATGTCTCCAAATACATACACACTCACACTCACACGCACACACAATTACATACTCATGCAGAGCCAACACACAGTAAGATAAGTTCTAGACCGTAGGGCAGCCCCATTCTGAGCACACCATTTCCTCAGTATACTGGCCTTAACCCGTTGGCTTTTCTCCCTCAATGAGTCTACAGCAGGAAGCTCCTGGCTCAGCAAAGCATTCCCACTTAAACACATGCACATCACTTCCAACCAATTCCTTTGCCAAATTAGAAAGCTTTGTAATAATAACAGCGATGCTCAGATGTGGTGATTCAGATTTACAGTCATGACTTTATACAGCGTGGTGAGAATGGTATTGAATTGTATTGAATGGTATAACTGACACAGGCTGTTTAACACTGGCTGTTTCAGCTGTTGGGGTCGCTGTAGGGGTGTGATTCCTGCTTTGGGGTGGGGATATATTTTACTGATCATGCTAATGGAGGTTTGACAGTCCAGACCATGGCTTGGGAGCTTTCAGACTACAAAACTATTGACTGTCTTCTCCCTTTAAATGTTTAATGAGATGAGACTGAACTTCCAGGAGCGTGATGGAAATTGTTAGACGCATTTAACAGCTTGGACTAAAGGCACACACTTATGTGCTTCCATTTAACTCACTTACACTCAAAGACAGTAAATCTTAATGGAACATTTTCAGAAGTTTCCATAACGAATTACATCTCCTTAAAATCTTCAGACTCTTATCCCTGCAGCGGGATTTTCCATCCATCTTTTCTAAGCGGAACAGATATAAACGAAAAGCTTTAGACAGAAAACTTATAATTTTGATTATTTCATTTATTGCAGACTAACTGGAGGTACAAAAAGACAGATCACTTCAGTTAAGCCATGGCATCAAAGGATGATGTTAGAAGTACTGAGCCAGTGTCTGCTTTTCACTAGAGATGATTAAGACTGTTTGTGTGTGTCCAGCTTGAGAGGACAACCAATGAGCATTAGCCTTGAAAATTCGCTCTGATCAGGATTTTGAAAGCCTTCAGACATTTCATTATATCAACATCAGTTCCTACAAAAAGTGTCTGTAAAGATGAGATTTATGCACCCTAACAAGATGTCCTAAAATGTAGATATTATCAGGCCAATGTCATCCCTTTGAATCCAGTTATGTCTTTTTGTCTGTCTCTGTACAAATACACATCCGAACAAATGGCATGTGATAATTTGAAAAAAAATACTTTGCAGTAATACATACTGAATTGAAATGTTTTTTATTGCCTTACTTATTAATAATCTGTTTGAACTGTGTTTCTATTGATTTGTTAGCAACAGTGTATTTTAATACTAATTGGCTCGATCACAATATCAGATGGGGTCTTTATATATGTACTGATTGATGGACATGCGCTCCTTCTTTTGTCCCAGGCTTCTCTCTATTTCACGCTATTTTGAACTTGCTCTAAAGTGGTCTCTCTCTCTTTCTCTCTCTCTGTATGTGTGTGTGTGTGAGTGTGTGTTTGTGAATGCATGATGAGTGTAAGATGCTTTCATTAAGCTGCCTCAGATGTTTATAGCAATCTCTCTCCTGATAGTCATTTCCTGTGTGTGAGAGTATATGTATGTGTATGTGGTTTCGTTAGCTGTGGTTAGGTGTCAGGAATGAGGATCTCCAACATGGATCTGAGAGACATGAGGTGTAGAGTGATATGAGCTAAGAGTGTGAGTAGATGGATTTACCTGCTTGTCTGGAAGGCTGTGTCTCTGTTAAAGAGATCAGTTCGCCTCTCCTTACCTCCGACCCTGTGCATCAACTCCACTATCTCAGACAGACACCAGGGCCAACGGCTCCATGGCTACTCATTCCTGGCTGAGTTATGGCCTGGGCCTTGAAATGAGAATGTAAACACTGGGAGAGATCCACAGGCACTGACATGCCCTTTATTTCATCTCACAGAGAATGCTAATCCTGCAAAATGGCAGTCGTCGTGTTCCTGTCTCCCCAAGTCCTGGCTGTGTAGCAGCCACCAAGGATAAGCATGTGGGTGGTGTGAGTGTGTATGTGTGTGTATGTGTGTGTGTGTGTGTGTGTCTGTGAGTACTGCTGAGGATAAGCCGGTTCCGTTGCCTACAGTTGTCGAGAGAAGAGACAAAGCCAGACTGCCATTTAAAGCAATGCTGACTATAACAACATATGCATTCATCACATGGAAGTCAGAGACACACAGACACAGAGACTTGACAGCAACACAGCAGTCAAACAAATAGGAGTTACATTTATGACAAAACATACATGTATAAATTCTTCTGTGTGTTTGTGTCTGTATGTGTGAGTATGTGTATGTGCCTGTGCTGTGAGATTTGACTGTCAAGGACAAAAAGATGGTGGGTGGAAAGTGTACCAAGAGTTCTGGTTTAATCTGGTAAAGGGTGTGGGAAACCATCTGATGCATGTGTGTGTTTGTGTGTGTGTGTGAGTGTGTGTGTGTGTTACTGGAACCTCGAAGGTAGAGGCAAAGGTTATTTTTTCATGGTGCTCTATTTGCGTCTCCATTGGTTACACTCCTGTGTCCGTTGCCTAGGAGACCCCAGGGCTAGCTTCCAAAGTGAAGATCAGTGTTAGTTCTGCAATCGCTTCTGCCAGCTCTCACTCAGAAGACTCATCACTGGCCATCAGTAACTCTTAAATCCTTAATGCAAAATAATGGCTCTAACAGTGACTGAAACAAATACCACCATAGCAGAGGCTTTGCCGGAAATGATACCTCTGTGTTATGCCCCCTGGAAAAATCAGTAGTTACATTCCAAGGTGCGGTCACACTAGATGACGCTGCCCAATTGATATTTTAGTATATATTCTTTACTATTTTATTACTACGTAATAGAGAAATGATTATGTAATACACAGTAATAAATATTTCAGTTGTTCAGTTACAACAACTTCAGTATCAACATAGAATAAATACGAAGTAAGATTTGCTGGAGCGTTGGTATGAGTTATTTCATTTGACTCTTTCCCTGGACTTAAACCGGTGGTCTTTTGGTTTTAACCTGTAGGAGTTAATGTTGTCAGGACTACCTTTCCTAATTTCACCACCATGAGCACAGATTAGCATCTGAGCTCTTTAAAGGATTAGCTTCTGTGGTGATTAGCTAGCTATACACTGAATCCGGCTGAATGTCTGCTTTACGCCTGCGACCGGCTTGGTGGGTTACTGTCATGACCAACCCTAGTCTGTTGTGGAAAGTTACACTTTCACTAACACTGGCTGAGTCTTCCTGCTAACATGTTAGCAATTTGCGCTGGTTAATTAGTTCAAGACTGATACTGAGGCTGAAATACATTGGTCAAATGTGAGGGCATGGTAAGTCCTAATATTGGTGAGTTAGTTTAAGTGTTGTAATGTAATGTGTTGAATGTATTCGTTTTTCAAAGACAGACATTACAGATTTTGTCTATTCAATATTTGTGTATTTCATTAATGTAAAATTGACTTCATTATTGTAAAGCAGTTAGGCTATATGCTTATCTATACCATCTTTGAGATTAGATGAAATGTCATTAATCAGGGTCAGTTTTGCCCCAGTTTAACAGATTGCTTTGACAAAAGAATATACAGCTTGGGAGGGACAGTGTTTGCTTGATAGAACTGTAGAGAGAAATAGGGGACCAAGAAGAGATAACAGGGGGAAAAAGCGTCCTGAAAATATGACAGAGAGGAAGTGTGAGGGAGGAGGAAGAGGAGGACCAGATATCCACTGGGTACAGACAAAGTAGAAAACAAATCTTAAAGAAGACTGTGACAGAAAATGAAGAGCAGACAAATGAGAGAGGGAGAGGATGTATCTGCTAATCAGTTTTCATTAATCAAATTCGTGCTGCATTGATAAGCCTTGGTTTTCTCCTTTCCTCCACGATGAAAGACGTAGGAAATGGGAAAAAAAAAAACTGTGTGTGCATAATGGAATATCTTAGGGCGAAAGGTTTGGTCATGAATATATATGATTAAAAGTCCAGTCCAGACAGTTGTTGTATAATTTAATTAATTTAACATAATTCAATTAAATTACAATGCCTCCCACTGTTTACTCAGTTATGTTGAAAACTATGTGAATCTATGGAAGACCTTCCAAATTTACCAGCTGCAGAGTGTGTTGGTGAGAGTTGTGATGACCAATCAGCCAATCAGCAGATTATTTGATTACAGGCCATGGTTAGTTGTCCTCAGTAAGCACTTTGCTGCTTCAGAGGTGCCAGAAGTTAATTAGTCAAGAAGTGCTTTTTTTGTGATTTTGTCTCAGACACCACTGTTTCTGTGTTTTTTTCACTTTGCATACTCTAGTCAGTATTTCTCCATTCAAATTCAAGATCAACTCACACTTCAGCTTAAAGGTGTGCCACCAAACTGTGAGCTTCAAACAATGAGCAGCTGCTGACAGATACTTGTTTCACCTGATTAGTTACATAACTGGAGTGTTGACTGACATGACAACCATTTGTGCATTTGCGGGAATGTTTAGATTGTTTCTTATCTGCATTTTTAGCTCTGTAAACATTTTACTGTGCAGTTCTGTGTGAGTGTGTGTGTGTGTGTGTGTGTGTGTTTGTATTTTAGAGAGAGTTAGAAAAAGGAAGACACAAAGCGTGTCTGTGTGTGCATGTGGGACAGTGAGTGACAGTACACTTGCGCTTTCGAATAAGGTGAGGAAATGTTCAGAATGAGCATTAAGGACATGACATTTAAGATACCTTCTTTCAGCTCTCTCTCCGTCTCACTCTTTCATCCTAGTCTCCTGTATCCCTGTCTTTGTCAAGTGAATTTCTAAATGACAGACACTTTCATCGAGAGGGTGTCTGTTATTCTTAAATTCTTTTTCTCTTCATCTCCTCATCATATGCAGTGTGTAGCTCTGCAGAGAGCTGAGGAGGGCTGTGCTGTGGGCTGAGTCTCAGACTGTAATGTAATACTGTGTGTTTGATGATCAGTCCCCTAAACTGAACACTGTGTAAAGCAAGAGTAACCAAACACACCCTGCAAATCTCTCTATCCCATAAGCGGTATGCCACTAGCAATTGGGCTTAAGGTCACCAGTTAAACAAATCACCTGTAAAAAAGTGTGTGTTTGTGTGTGTCTATCTCTTTGTAAATGTCTACGTGTGTGCCTGTGTGGGACTGTGTAAGGTGTGGGGTGTGACCTTAGACACCAATTTGTCCCCTTCACCACTAGCCAAAATTTGATGCAATCATACAAAGTGAGATTAAATAACTTTTATATCTAATTTGGGGTGGACTGTTCCAGTTCTGTTGAATTCTGTTCCAGTTCTGTTGAATTTAGTCTCTATCAAAAGTTTAGTGTTTCCATAACAGTGTGTAATCAGTCAGCGGGTCAGTTATGTTACTGATGAAAAGAGAATGGGGGAGAGGCCGAGAGAGGAACGTCGTCTCTTGCCATGCAGGAGTGGATCTCCAGCACACTGGATTTGGCAGAGATAGAAGAGAATCTGGTGATCAGAAAAATGACTGCATGCGTACACACGCCCTCTCTCTCTCTCTCTCTCTCACACACACACACACACATACACACACACAGAGTCAAAGAGGAAACACCCATCTTGATCAGAGGCCAGAAACTTGACACTACAATATTCTGTGTAGCATATGAGTTTACACACACACAGACACACACCCACACACACAGACACACACACACACATACTCCTCGTGACTGTGCTAATGAAGGCTTTACTGTGTGATCAGTCTGTGATATTGACTAACTGAAGGAAAGTCTTACGCTAGCATAACTGGGCAGATGGCATATGGACCTACTGATGGGCACACACATATGGTCTCACAAACACACACACACACGCACGCACACACAGAATGTTCTGCCATGAAGCAGAGTGAGGTGTTGGTTCGACTGCATATTGCTTTAGTACAGGCGTCCACAAGCACCTACAGTACAGCAATGATAACATACTAATAACTGGATTCATTAGGTTCATGTAAATCAAATGTAAAGTTCTGAGTCCTTACAGATGCATACACACACACACACACACACACACACACACATACACAAGTACACATAGAATTGTACTGGTTTTGGTTTGGGCTCCCATTAATGTACTTTTCCACTATGTTTCATGTTTTCTTCTAGAGCCTCATAGTCCACTGAACAAACCCAGCTCACACCTAGTCTTCTCTTTCTCTCTCTTTCCCCTGAGCTGCATTTTGAGGGCTGTGATCATGCTTGATTGACAGTCCCTCTATGCAATATAATCTTTAAAATGGGAGAGCAGTTTTCATGCACTGAGTAGAATGGTGTTTGTAAAGTTGGGGCAAGTATAGTTCATACCAACCACACAAGTGGACCAAGGTTATGTATTCTAAAGCAATGACTTTAGGGAGGTTTAGTAATGGGTTTTTTTCTGCTGACATAGCCTACAGAGTACCAGCAATGAGCTGGTAATGCACAGTCAGGTTCTGTTTCCACTTGCGCACATGTGCGCAATTATCATATGAGCTTTATGGTTATGTTATGTTGACTTCGGTTTGGCTTTGATAACTAAAATTGGTGAGATACTCATTGCCACATCACTGCAGAAATGAAATCTGCTCTTTGTTTACACTTTATGATTACTTGACATTAGGCTTAAAGTGAGAATTGTTGCTCAAGTGTGAAATCGTTGAGGGTTTTTCTTTTTTCCATAGCATTTTTATTCACATCAAAAAAGGATATTTGCCAGATGTTCAGTAAGCTCTCAATTATAGGGACATTCGTTTTCCATACTGGTATAGCACGATATATGAAATCAGAACCTTGTTTGTTTGCTGACAGTTTTCAATCCTGCATACAGACAGAGCATGGTGACATGAATTATTTCCTCTGACTTGTCAATGTCTACTCAGCTGAATGAAAACATAAAAATATAACTATTAAAAAATGACACATCAGATTCTAACTGCCAAATGACAAAAAAGACACAATTTCTAATACAGCAAGTTGATTTTCAACATTTGTGAATTATTCTTGGTTTGCTATGTTTGACTATGACACATTTTTACGAACAATTTAAATATACCTATTCCAGCTCCGTTCTTTGTGCTGATTCTTTGCTGCTGTCTGAACTGTCTTAACTGTTTTTGAGGCTTTTCAAAGGTCCAGACAAGTCTAAAGCTTTTCATATCTTGTAAGATGTGCCATTTTCAGACGTCTTTTGATGAAATATTTCTAGCAACTTGGCGCACAGAAACTGCTGGACTCTTCAGATGTGGCTGATTAAGAATGCTCTTTGTATTTATTCAGGCAGATACCGGTAAAAGCATCGATAATCACTGAGAGAACATGGACTGACTGAGGTTTTGAGGCTAAAAACGTGTAGCTCTTAGGATACGACTATGGATCAAATTCACAAAAGGTTCTTCATCTGAATCAAGGTGGAAAGATTCAGATGTAGATACAGAAACAAATCCAAACACAGATCCAGATATAGATATGTGAGTGATTTGGTAAATCAGTGAATCTTATTACACTGTGGCAGTTATCATTTTTAAATAGGCTGTTGTTTAGTCATCTAGGGCATGCCAATCTGCCCTCTTTCTTTAAGCAACAGCCTGCCCCAGTGTGGGGGGACAAGGCAATGACCATTTGGTCTGATTTGAGCGACAGCATTTCAGACACGTATTTCACTATTTTCTGCCCAAGTTCCAAGTTTCAGGGGCCCTACTACTAAAGTGGGTTAACATTCGAGCCTGTCTGAAAAAAAAAAAAACACCTATGCTCTGGAGAGGGACATTAGCATGTTAAAGGACATAGAGGAGGGGGAGCTTGAAGGTGACCTGGATTTGATTTAGGTGAAAGAAAGGACCATCTGTATATTTCATGTTTAAATCCTCTGGAATGTGGAGAAAAATAAACACTTTTGTTCTGCCTTCAGCAAGGACGTGACCTGAATGAGAGACCTCAGCCCATTAATGTTAGTGAAAGAATTATATTTGAGACCTAGATGACAGAAAAAAAAAAAAAGATTGGCTTGGATTCATAATTTTATTCTTTGATAGTGGTGATGTCAGTGTGGCTCTTCCTAACCTGCTTTACATACTCTTCCACCCAATCACCACTTCATACAAGTGACATCAGTTAGTTTGTATTTGACCTTCACTAACCACCTGACTATCTTTGACACTTGGCCTCTGATTCAGACTTTTAGGTAACTACTGTTATACGCTGCAGACTAAATGTGACGACCCTTGGTAGACTTTAGTGAAAGTCCTTACTGTTAAACTCATGGCTGTTGCTGGCTGATCAGGCACTGGTGTCTACAGCATTTAGAAATAACAAAATGTTTTTTTCAGCTCTGATGGAGATTTTCACATATGCTAGATATAGGCTATTCAACTTAACAGAGACTTGTGCTTATGTTCGTAAATTAACTGAATAATTCAAGCAGTAAAGTTGCAGGTGAACAGAGTTAGTGTGAGTAGTGGAAAGGGGAAAGTTCAGTTTCAAAGTGATCACACAAGGTGATCTGTTTTGACAGCCGTGCAGTGAGAATGGAGTTAATGGTAAATGTCACTGTAAACAAAAGGATGACTCTCTCTGTGAAGGATTTGGGGCCTGGTATTTAGACTAGTCCTAACTTGTGCCCGTAATACTGTCTAACATGAGAATACCTCCCTATGGGTTTCAGAGCCACTAATTTAACGGTGTTTTACATTGCACAGATAAATATCACGCAGTTTAACTGTGTTTTACATTGCACTGATAAATGTCACTCAGCTGTAAACCACGAACAGTGCAGCATTATATGTTCTTTCCCATATATAAACCACCCAACTGCAAAAAACACTGAATATAAAATGAATACTGTGAAATAAATGAGGTAGTTTGACTGGGTTTTTACTGCACTATCATAATGTGGCATTATCAGCTTTACAATGTTGTACTCAACTGCTGTAGTGCCAATCAGTGTCTATTAGCTACTCTGAGATTAAAGCTCTTTTCAATATATGTGTTTGATTGTGAACTAATATACAGCTCACAATGAGTCATAAGTTATGATATCTCTCTAGACACGGAGGGAACACATCAGTACTCTAACTTTCTTAGAGTTAGGAGCTGAGAATATTAAAAATGTGTCATAACCATAGTCTACAGGGTGCTTACATAATTTTTTTTTTTTCTAAATTTTTTTGTTTCAAATTTATTGTATGATTTGTTTTTAAAATATGCCTTGCTTTAAAAGACACCAAGTGTATTAGAGAATCTAAGAAAATCAGGATAGAGGGAAGATGATATATTAGCTTTGCACAGTGTTGTGAGATACACAGAAGCCTGTGTGTGTTTAGACAGGTGATATCAGTGGACTTTAAGAGAAGAGTCTCTACAAAAGTGTGTAGAGACGCACTCGTCTTCATTTATATTTTTTAGATTTACATTTATAGATTTATAACAGCGATGATGCATGTAAATCAATGTTCAGGTGTTCTCTTGTGATTTGTATTGTCCAAGACTAGGCAGATCATTTATCCAGTCTATGGCTTAAGCCTTGGGACATAGTTACTAAGCACTACTTTCAGTAGGTGGGAGGAGAGCTGTTGCTCTTGTTTCCACCACTAGGGGGAAATAAAGGACTTCCAAAAACACAGTTACTGACCAAGATGGCATCCCAGTACAGGCAGTAGAAGCAATATCAAAATCTCAAGGAACCCCTAAAAATATTAGTAAAGTGTTTAGAGAGTGTGTGAAATTCGAAAGATAAGTAAAATAATGAAATGCTTTAGTCCAGAGGTCACCTGATTGAACTTTTTTTTTTTTTTAACCTTGATGGATTTAGCCATGATGTTTCAAATTAGCCAAAATCAATGAAATGATTGCTTTTTTGTATGTGCAGAATCATTGTGTAATATGGATCTGTTCATGCCCTCTCTCACTCTCTCTCTCTCTCTGAGGGTGGTGTCTGTTTTTTGGCTCTGGTGTAGTCTAGGTTCTGGCTCTTGGCTGAGGTGGTGAAAGACACACGTTGTTGTGACTGCAGAGGTCACAAGGTCAGTGACACTTGTCACAGTGGCATTTTGGGTTAGTCCCCGGGGGCGACTGTCTGGGTGTGTCTGTCATGGATGGGTGACTGGGGTACTTGTCTTGTGATACTCTTAATATTACCTTAAATTCTAAGCATTATTATATCATGACTTATAGTTGTGGTGTTGTCACCCCAGTCATCAAGCAGTTAATCGGTTCTGACCGTCACATGAGCTCAGTGTTGTATGACATATTAAATTAGGATTTTCACTTCCCATATGACATGTATGTACCACAGGTTTTCTCAGCCTATTAGCTATCATTCGTTGCCTTTCTGACTTGATCAGTTAATATTTACTAGTACAACTGTAGTGTGTTTGAATCAAAAACAATGTAGTAGTTGTGGAGATTCCTTCATCTATCACAGCAGGTCAGAGGTGTATGTATTACACACCCACTGTGTTTTAAGAGAGTGTGCTATCCCCTGAACTGTTCTTGTTACTTGCTGTCCCTTATCAGTGTGTGTTTGTGCGTGCATGTGTGTGTGTGCGTACGTGTGTGTGTGTGTGTGTGTGTGTTTGTGTTTGTGTGCGTCTGTATGTATGTACTGAAGGGTAAGTGGACCTATTGAAGTTCTGTTTCTGTACAGAGCCTTGGCTCTGACTCAGGAACCAAACCAGGGCAGTACAAGGTTGAAAAAGGCTTCCTGATGTTCTCCCATCTATATGAATTTTTAGATGTTAGTTTTTGTCTTATATGCATTGCAGACCTCCAATTATCCTGCAGGAATCCTCCTGGTTTTCCATTTATCAGTCAATGTTTTATTAAAAAGAATATGAATCTACACAGAGGGAACTAACTGGCATTTTTTACCTTTAACTGTCCAAAACTGTCTGTTTATTGACAGAATGAGAGATTTCCTTCGGTGACACTGTTTTTTTTTTTTTTTTTCATATTTTCTGGGACAGAAGGATTATACTGGAGCATAGAGACTCCTCTGCAGTCTTTTCTTCAAGCTACAAATGTCCTGGCCCCACCCCCCTCTCTCTAAGTAGCAACCTCCCTGAGCTTTATTATTGGTCCTTGCCTAGCAACAAAATTCAAATCTGCCATAATGTGACACCCTCAGATGTACTGATGGGGGCTGTAGCTCCGCCTTCCTGGCACTAGTTTGTGTTTTCACATGGAAGCAAGAGACTGGTGTGAAGTGAAAAATGATGAAAGGGTTTTACCACTGAGTCCATCCACAACGGATATCCTCGTTTTGAATATGCTTCTCATATGAGTGTGTTATATCTTTTTTAATCTTTTCTCTGACACGTATATGAATGCGAGGCAAAACAGATTTTTGGAGTGTAGACAGTGGTCTTCAGGCTAAAGACCTGCTGTCAGGTGCCACAGAGACACAGCGTGAGGACGAAACATGGCCGACGCTCTTTCCACATGGAAACTCTGAATGCGTCAATAACATCAGAGTGAGAGTGAGAGAAAGGGGGGGCGGAAGCTATAGGATGATTTTTAGTGCTCAGTCATCTCTCTGTCTCTCTCTCTCTCTCACTCTCTCTCTCTCTCTCTCTCGTTCTTTTTTATGCTCTCTCAAAAAGGCATCATAATGAACACTGACTTCAATATTCGTGTTTGAAATGGGTCCATTATCACAGAGAGTCTCAACAGTAACTGTGGCCAAAGTCAGAAAGAAGGACAATTCATTCATCTGTTTTTAGTCTGAGTGTAGTAAGTTATGAAAGGGTGGGTTTTCACCACTGTGTAGCCTTTGTAGTAGAAAAACTGTAATTGGTGTCATTTTCACACATCACACCATTTCTCTGTCACTCCATCATTCTGCCCTACAACACATTCTGATAAACTAGGAGGAGTAAGTGTGAGTCCCTAATTTAATGAGACCGATGTAGTAGCAAGCAGTACAGATACACCAGCGCTCGCGTGTGTGTGTGTGTGTGTGTGCGTGCGCTTATGTGTGTGACTAGGGTAATCTCTGTGAAATCACCCCCTTGTGCCCCCCCCTTCTGTCCACCCCTACATAGACGCTTAGGCAATTCCAGCCAGTGGGGGTTGCATCACACACACACACACACACACACGCACACACACTTATACGCCACATGCAGATATGCAGTCATAACACTCCTTCTCTTCATCTCTGTCCCAGCTGTCTGTTCTTCTCTCCATCCCTCCCTTTCTTTCCTTTTTTTCATTCAACCTCTCACAGCCATACGCTAATGTGCACACAGACACACACACACACACACAGAGAGACAGAGCTCACACTCGTTCTCATTTCCACGGCAACCCAGAGATGGGTTCAGGTAGATCTACGAAGAGGACGGCCGAAGAGAGTATGTGGTTTCCGTAGTAACCAGCCGGCCTCCCCTCCTCCTTCTTCCCCTCCTCCTTCACTCGTGCCTGGTGATGCTGGTGTCACCGTCCCGCTCTCTTTCTCTTTCTCTCATCTCTTCTCCTTTTCTTTCTCCTGCCCTGTCCTCTCATCCCTCTCTTTTGGATACGGTACCCTGAACACTGGATGAAAAAGAGAGGAAGACAGCTGGAAAGATAGTCTTTTCTTTTCCCTCTCCCTCTTGCTCTCCATCTTTGGACGGATTCTTACCTCTTCTATCCCATTTTTCGGTTTTGAGGCAGGATTCTAATTTGACTCAATTTTGTATTCTGTCCTGGTTGGAGTTTTTGTGGTATTATTATCACTGGTGTGTCAGTCACCTGACGTTGCCGTGGAAATAGGGGCAGTTCCAACATGGCTCATGCTGCCTCTCAGCTGAAGAAAAATAAGGATGTGGACATAAATGCACTTGAGGATGAGAAAGAGAAGAAGAAGAAGGGCAGGAAGCATTCCCGTGAGCAAAAGAAAAAGGTAGAGGTACTGGAGAGTGACCCCAAACCGCACACACACACACACACACACACTCACACACAGCACACACATACAGACTCTTGAAGATGTAACATGTGTACCAAATAGCAACAGTTTCAGAAAATCCCTACATTTTAGCTGTGGTGTGTGTGTGTGTGTGTGTGTGTGTGTATTTGCTGAAAGACATATGTAAGCATTTAAGTGTGTGTTTAGGACAGGCTGGTGGTTTCACCTGTTAATACGGCGGTGCTAAAGGCTGTGTCTGTACTGCAGCGGCAAGGTTACACTTAACATTTCCCACCCAGCTTCTTACAGACACCACTGATCAGTAAGACAAACGTGTGCTCAGCCAAATCAAGTAATGTGAGTGGAGAGAGAGAGAGAGAGAGAGAGAGAGAGAGAGAGAGAGAGAGAACAAAAGAAAAAAGAGGGCATTAATCCAAAAAATTAGATTCATTTCTGAACCACACTGTGAAGTAGTATGTATGTAGCTGGAATTGCACTGGCTGTGTATAGAGAGTTGACTTGAGTGCTCTAAAATGTGTGTGTGTGTGTGTGTGTGTGTGTGTGTGTGTGTGTGTGTGTGTGTGTGTGTGTGTGTAAGTGTATGTGTGTGTGTGTGTGTGTGTGTGTGTGTGTGTGTGTGTTCAGATACTCGTACATAATGCATCTGAGTGTGATTTATTGATGTTAGTGCTGTGCATAGCGATGGAACCAAGCACATGTCTGTTCCTGCGATGAGTCGTGCTCTTCACTGCCTACATAAAGCAAACACACTCACACGCACAGAAATGGCATATAAATATATTTTATACATTTCCTTATTTTAGATGAAATACACTCATGTCAGCCTCAATGAATTCATTTGAGAGCACATGAACCTAAATGTTTAACCAATAAGCTCAATGTTCAAGATTTGCTAATTTTTTTTATGTGCATGATCTTTTCTGAGTAATCATCTCTAGAGCAGAAATCTGCCCTATGTGATGGTGGCCATTACCTGTGATTTATAAGAGGAAAGTCTCATTTATTTGGGAGAATGATCATATGATATGTGGCATGGTTTTGAATTTCATCATTGCTCTCTCTCTCTTTTTCTCTGTGTTTCTCTCTCTCTCTCCCCCTCTCTTTGTGTGTGTATCTCAGTCTGTCTGTCTGTCTCTCTGTGTCATTCTCGTTCCTAGTTCATGTTTGCTTGGTGTGTGTATTGATTGTATATTAGAAGTGAGATAAAGGTTTAAAAGATGGGGGGGGGTGAATTGATGAAACTGAATGGAAGGATTAAAGCTGGACGTGTGATGAAAAGGATGGAGGAGAAACGGGACTGAATAGGAGGAGGAAAGTACTGACTGTATGCATGCTTCACTTTGTTTAGAGAGAGAAAAGAGAGACATGAGACTAGCACAGTAAGGACAGACACACACACACACACACACACATACACACGCCATATATTTACCAAAATGCCAAAATCCTGAACTGTCTAATTTTCTAGATATAGCAGACAAGACAAAGGCTGAAATTGTATGATATAGACAATCACTAATACAAACACAACCAGTCACAGAGATTGAGGTTTATATTCTCTGCATTCATGCATACCGGAGATAATTGCCTTGGCATTGTGAAACCCTCCCCCCTCCTTTCCCCTCCCCTCCTGTCATCTCCCCTCCCCACTCCAACCAGCACCACCCTTTATGCATCACAACCACCAGCAAGATGGATGCCAAACCGTGCACCTAGTGTAGCCACCCGGTGCATCCTATGAACCAATAACTAACAACAAACAGTTTCTCAAAGCGACTGCTAGGTCTCCCTAAAACAAAGAACCTCTCTTTACACGTGTATTAGAGGCTCTGTGTTAAGATATATTGAGTTTGGTTACACTGACTGAACAAAAGATGAATGGACTACAGGCAGGTCCATTGTGTCCAGACTGCAGCAGGTGATTTTCAGCCACCAAACACTGTACTCAAACCCAGTAAGAGTCTAATGTTCAGAGGAACTAGTACAGACTTAGCATAACAGAATACAGATTACATTGGCTGAAATGATGTTGATTTAGTGTATAGATGTGTTTCTCAAAAAATGGGTCCACTAAAAAAAGTGTGTTTTTCCAGTGTGTCAGTTATCTCCAAAGCACTAAATTGTAAAATTTTGATGGCAGAAGAAAAGCTCAAATTATTTAGTGTTTCATTAACATAGATGCAGAGTGTCTGGAAAATGAACCCACCCAGAGCACTGTCAGGAAACCCATACATTTCAAAATTTAATTTTATGAATTTTTATTGAATTTCTGTTGAATTTATTATTTAGTATTCTGTGTGTATTGTGCCTTACATTAATTTAATTTTATTTATTTATTTATTTTTTAGTTAATAAAAGCCGCCCTGTCTGTTGGCAATAAAATGGCTCTAACGTAATCTAAGTGAAAATGTTAGGCAATCTAGTTTCCATTATGTCTGCTGAAAAATTATTGCAATTCTGCGGGCACCAGTTGTTAGGATTCTTAATCCTGCTGCTGACATATAGCAATAGAGCGCATGTGTGTTGCCTGTATTTCTCTCATTCATTACAGAGTAAGTAAAGAAAAGCCAAAATGAATCTCTTTCTGAATAAGACAGGTAGCTGATGTCACTCAGAGCCCACAGCGAGTTTTACAATTGGAGGAGTTTTTTTTGTTTGCCCATCTTAGTTTTTATTGCGAGCACTAATTTAGATGTACATTCTACATACCTGCGCTTTGTCTTATAAAAACTGTACTGATTTAAGAACCATCTTTAATCTATCTCTGGTCTACTTCTCTGAGTCAGACTGATTCAGCACTGATTTGGGTGCAGTGTGTAACTCACCTATGGTGTCCTCTGTATCAGAGAGGTTCAGTGCTGATTGAAGAACACTCTTTAACTCATCTCTGGTCTACTTCTCTGTGACTGGGTGGCTCAGTACTGATTTGAGAACAGTCCCCAAGGGTGTAGTTGTGATTTAATGAAAGGCCTCATCACTCAGGGGCCAAGCTTTCTGTCACTCATGCTAAACTGTAACAACTCCCCTGTGAATGAACATGTGTGTGTGTGTGTGTGTGTGTGTGTGTGTGTGTGTGTGTGTGTGTGTGCATGTAGGCTTCTGTGTTCTTTTAGACAAATCAATAGTTTGCCATAGCTGTTTGATAAGAACGATCTAGAGCTCCTAGTGTTTCAGTCCTCTGTGCAGTGCATCCACTTACATTCTGCTTTGAATTATCTAATTCCTTTGCAGTTTGGATTAGTTATATAATGACTGCTGCTTTTTAAAAGTTTAAATGTGATGGGTTTGCAATTCATCCTATGGATTCCTGTCTCTATAACATATTAGTTATCAGGCTGTCCTACTTTCACTGTATGATTGGTTTGGTAGAGGGACGGAAGCGGAAAATTGGAAAGAGAGTTTAGAACAGGGTTGAGATTATAGAAGGATAGTTGAAGATGCTCAATGTGTAAGATTGCACAGGTAAATGATTGTTTAAAGCTTCAGTCTTATCTGGTTGTGGATACATAACGATACGCCGGGAGAGAAACATTAGCCTGATATATTAGCCAGATGAGGTGACTGTGAGAGAGGCAGAGAAGGGGATTGGTTGATGTGTTAGCAGAGGTCATTTGAAGGTTAGATGGCTCTTAGCCTGCCTGGCTGATTTCAGGGAAGCTTTCATCTTCAGGGAAACACTACTTTCTTAATCGGTATTAAAATCAGACCTCGGCATATCACTCTGTCTCCAAATAAGTGTACAAATGAAGCTGGTAAAAACATCGCTGTCCTCTGTCTCTGAGCATTAAAAAGGAATCCCCGTGATCACAAATGAATCACACATAAAACCCGTACAATTCACGAATTATGAGACACTGTAACACAATCATACCATGTTCTGGAATGTTCCTCATGTTGTGTTTGGTGATTGCGTCAGTAGGGAAGGCGTATATTCTCAGATGTGTTTGGTGAACACAGTTTGTCTATGTTCTGTGCATGGTTCATTTTTTATTGATGATGCATAGACAGTGCGGTTTCTGCCTCCACTGCTGCTGGTTCATGTACTGACAAACGTTTCCATGTGCTCCCATTTTTCAGAGCTCTTTGTATTGCTGAGTTGACTGAACCTGATAAACAGGGAAAAAGTGCTACTCAGGCTTTGGTAACAAGTGAGTCTTGTCAACCCAACATGTCAAACCAGACGTCAGTAAAGAGCTCTGAGCTTCACAACTAATTTTCAGTGTTTCATAGTCCTCAAAAGTAGCTGTGGAGTATTAGTCTTTTCCTCTTCACCCATGTGCTGGTTTTGAATCAATGTCGAGTATCATCTTCAGGATATTTTTACTTTGTATGAAAGAAAAAAATCAAATCCTTTAGCTGTTTCTCTTTACGGTGTTTTACAAATGAAAGCATGTCACCTATTCTTTTCCTACAGCCAGACCCACAGCCGTCGCTTTTCATGAAATAGCTCACTGAAATACCTGTATTCCTATGACAGAGGCCTGATTGTATGGTTTCATTGACACTGCATCACAATAACATATCCAGAGGTTTCACATCTGTCATTGCATGTTGTCCTGATGTTTACACTAAAGCTAGTGCAATTTAGTATGAGTCAGACTGGCTTCAGCTTTAGCTCACATTCCAAATGTGAACAGTAAAGTTCAAACTCCTTTAGTTTGTGGGAGAGAATGTGCATTCTGAGAAGGGCCAGTAAGATAATAAAAGAGAAAATGACTGAAAAGGAGAGACTGAGTGAGGAGCTTAAAGAGGAGAAGGTGTGAAATCCCCCTCATAATTACTGACCATCAGATGAAGGACATAATGGCAGTTAATGAGATGGGTAGCCACACGCACGCGCACACACACACACACACACACACATGCAAGCACACACATACAAACACACATACCCACTCGACACACACGCACCCGCACATGCACAGGCACACGCGCACACACACACACACACACACACACAAATGCACATGCATTCACAGGCAGAATAAAGGACACAGGTTGGTGGATAATGACAGGGTGAGTTGTTCGGTACAGAACCCCATGCCCCTCATTTTGAATGCTCTCCTTGGCTCTTTCTCTCTCTCTCTCTCTCTCTCTCTCTCTCTCTCTCTCTCTACAGCAGAGGCTCACCCTCCCCCTCTCCATCAGCATCCTCCCTTTGTGTTTGGGGGTTACACCACGTCCTCTGTGTGTGTGTGTGTGTGTGTGTGTATCGGCCAGCCCTCTTCGACATCACTCCTCTTATTAATCCCCTGCTGTGTATCAAACCTCATTCATCACCCACTCTGTATGTGTGTGCATGTGTGTGTGCATGTGTGTGTGCACGCGCGTGTGTTCGTCTTTCACATATATTGGAATTTTGCCCTCTGGGACTGAGTGAATGCTTGGCCATGCACCAGGAACAAAACCAAAAAGCATTTAGCCTCTTTGACCTCCTCCTGCCCCCCCCACCCCCCCAACAATCTTAACCCACTACCCTCCCTACAGTTTCTCCTCCCCCAGTCACATCAGCTATCACTGAATTACCAAACAGTATTTTATAGCCCTTTACAACGCTTTACCAATCACTGTACGGTTACCGTGTATATCCTTGTCGGTATCTTATATTGCAGAACTCTCTGCTTTCACCACAGAATACAGATCATTTTAGCTTTACGATCTACCAGCGTCATTTCATAGTAGTGTAGATTTGTCATCAGAGGCTGTCTATAACAGAGCTCTCTGGTATGATGACCATAATGGGAAGTATGCAAAAGGCTGTAGTCTGAATTCTGAGGGACTTAAATAAACACATATATAAAGAAACCAACGCGACATGTCTCAGTTCACTTCTCAGAAGTGGCACTCTCTCTCCCTGCCTGAGCATGGCTGGCTGGAGCTTGGCCTTGAGATACAGCCTGAAAGTGTGTTCAGTTATGGAAAGATCAATAGCAATCAGTGCTGCGGCCTGGGCCAAGTAAATGGATGAGTCTCTCTCTCTCTCTCTCTCTCTCTCTCTCTCTCCCTCTCTCCCTGTCTTCCTCTCACTTTGTGTAACCCTCCATCTATCCCTTTTTCTTTGTCTTTTTCAGTTGTAGATGATAGTGAGGGAGATTTATTGAGTGAAAGCCAACATACGTTGTTTCTTCTTTTGTCTTTGTGCACTGGGTGTCCTCCTCCTCAGCCAATGTTTACAACGTGTTATTCAGCCAAGCCAGGAATCACCTAAATATTTATGGCTCTGTTTTTTCTCTTTGCTCTTTGTGACTTTTTCATCTCTTATGAAAAAGAAGTAGACATGGAGGAAATGTTGTAACATTTGGATCCAGTGGTACCATTTGATTTCTTTGAATTTATTAAAGATTCAGTGTTTGTATATTAGGCTTGTTTGGGCATAATAAATTCATTGTGGGTATTAATTGAATCAGGCTCTCATTTGACTAAGACAGTGACAGCATGAGTAGCATTGCTTTCTGAGGAAAGGAGAAGAATGATTAGCTGTTAATGTACAGTAACTGGCATGTAAAATGCAAAAGATACTAGCGCTGTTATGGTAAATGGAATGTGGATTGTTGGTTTGGGTGGTTGTGTGTGTGTGTGTGTGTGTGTGTGTGTGTGTGTGTGTGTGTGTGTTTGTGTGCTATATCAACTGTCAGTAAAAGGTTGATTTCAGCTTCAGGGAGTTTGTGGTAATTCCCACAACTCTACAAGCAGTCTTTTCAGGTCTGACTACAGAGAGAGAAGTGCATTTTTATTGCTCTAAGAGATTGCCTGATCACAGGCAGAAACACACACTCACACATACCTACACACATATACCCCAGTAACCTGTAGGCTCTTCTGCACACTCATATGTAATGTAGGAAGTCTATAAAATAAAGAATACAATGAAAGAATGATATAAAGTTAAGCACTTTAACTAATTAGCATGTAGTGTGACATTATTTAATAGCCTCTATTCCACGCCATGGAGACTCCAATCCCAGTCACTTCGGGCCGATAGCTATGCTCCCTGTGCATTGCAGGAGAAGAGATTCAGACCACATGTGGATGGCATATTACATCACAAGCAGTCAAAAATAGACCCTGCTCAAAGGCTCACTGTATTATCTTACAACACAGAATGTATGGTCTGGGTGAGTATTTTCTGCTGGTGGTCATTAGCAGTGGCGTTTATGGCCATCCTGGCACCCTAGGCGAGATCTCCAACCCCACCCTGTCCACACCTGGTGCCTCCCCCACCATGTCTCTCATCATTTCATAGTCGTAACAAATAAGTACCTCTTAATGCGTGTGTTGTTCGTTTTATTTTTATAATCATTGAGAATACATATAGACTGCCCCAATATATATGTGTTTTTAAGGGGTGGCAGGGGGGCTGGGGGGCGCCCAATCGGTGCCCTCCTTGCAGGTGGCGCCCTAGGTGATCGCCTAGGTTTCCTGTGCCTAGAAACGCCCCTGGTCATTAGGATCAGATGGGATGATGTTTGCGTGTGTGTGTGTGTGTGTGCATGCACCAGCGCATACATGTGTAGCACTGGTATTCCACACTTTAGAGAATAGAGTTGATGTGATAAGTGTACAGTTACCTGAGTCAGAGTTCAGTGCTGGATTTTGAGTCAGAGTGCCGTTTTGAACATCACATAAAACTAGTGATGTGAGTGGGTAGTCAGTGTTGATGTGTGAGGAGAAAGAGAGAGAGAGAGAGAGAGAGAGGATGCTGTGACTTCCCATGCTACCAATGTAAAGATAATCTCTTCTCTACATCTACAGTAAGAGTAAACTGATGAAAGGAGGCCAAATTCTACCTTTTCTTCTGACACCTTATATCTTACCCTCCTTCACACTACATAAGCAGTAAGAGTCAGCGACTGTACACAGAAATCTATTAAAAAATGTTCATTTAGCATATACAAAACATGGCCTAAAAGGAGTATATAAATCCAGAAGATAATGTTCAGTCTAAGTCACTACCATAGATATGTTAGCTCTGGTGATTTGGACACAGTGACAATGTTATTATGGGCACAGTGCCAGACATCACCTTGCTAAGGTTGCTAAGGACATCTTTCCAAGCTGCACTGACCCATTTTTCTGTCTCTGACTCCTGTTTGCGTTTAGAATTCAATATTTGTTGTTGGTGTTGTTTTTGAAGATGAGCTAAGATAATAAGAAAAAAATCTCCAGTGCTCAACATGGGTCCCACCTAAACCTAACCTAACAACACTCCCAGGCTGGATTCTTAATAGATTTTGTTGTTTGTTCAGGTTTTCTATCATTCAGTATCACTTTTCTCATCAGACCTGTAATCCTGTAATCAATTGTTCTTCCCTCTCCCTCTCCCTCTCTCTCTCTCCCTCTCTCTCTCTCTCTCTCTCTCTCTCTCTCTCTGAGATATTAATTATGTGAGGGGAAAACACTAGCTGAGTAGTTGCTGCGGTGCACCAGTTTCTGAAGGTGAAGGAGGGATATATCAGAGCAGTGCGAGTATGCGTGTGTGTGTGTGCGTGTGTGCGCGTATATGTGTGTGTGTGTGTGTGTGTGTGTGTGTGTGTGCGTGCGCGTGCGCGTGCATATATGTGTGTGTATGTGTGTGTGTGTGCGTATGCGTATATGTGTGTGTGTGTGTGTGTGTGTGCGTGTGCGTATATGTGTGTGTGTGTAAAGCTGCTCTTTCCAGTCGATCTCCTTTACTGCTCATAATGGTATGAATGTCCTTTCTTCACAGATTATCATTCCTCCTTCCTCAGCAGTACAAAATGGCCACTTTAAGACAATTGTGTACCTACATGTGTTCCTGTGTGTGTGTATGTGTGTGTGTGTGTGTGTGTGTGTGTGTGTGTGTGTGTGTGTGTGTGTGTGCAGGCACGCGCATGTGCATGTATGCTTACTGTCACAACAGACAGTGTATCACTGTGCTCACTAACTTTGGCCATCCTGCATATGTGCATCAGTGTTTACACATATTGGTGAATATCTCAGCATGTGTGTACTTTTACTCAGTAGGTTCATTAATGATGTCACTGCTTTCTTTGGCTGTGTGTGCACATGGCGATGTGTAGGTGTGTGTGTGTGTGTGTGTGTGATAGAGCACGTTTGTTCCAGTCTTGGCAGAGAACCCTTGGGCTGTTCACAGTGAATGATAGATAGTCTCTCTCAGGGTCAGTCCTGCATGCTGTCCAGGCCCTGCCACCGTGTGTGTGTGTGTGTGCACACGTCTACACTACTGTATGAGTGTGTGTGTGTGTGCGCACGCTTTTGTGTGTTTCTCTCTAACTCGTTACGGAACATTCTTACACAAGACAAATTAACTGTACTCCATCAGCAAATAGCACTGTTAAAAAATAAAATCTGGAGAATTTCAGAATTCTCAGTGTTTTAATCCATGCCAGTTTGTGTGAAACTTCAGGAAGTTGCTGATTTGAGAAAGCTTTCACATTGTCCCCTATTTCGTTAGACACTCAGTCCTTGCTGCATTTAACTTATGTGATCAAATATTATGCCTCTTGCTTTTGTTCTGTATGGATGAAATATGCCTATATCCCATAAATGTCAAACACATTATTAACCGTAAATGGCCGTGTGTGTGTACCTGGAGAGCAGTATTGATCCCACCCATTACAGAATAGTGGAGATTTCCAGTTACAGTGTAGATCTTGGGCAGGGTATTGGTGATATACTCACGCACCACATCCTATTGTGGTGATTCTCTGTGTTCCACCAGGGACCATATTGTAGTATGTTTCTTAAAGGGAGTTTTTAGTTAAGATATTGTAATGAAGAAATGATCTAGATTCAGGACCCTTGCACTACAGCACTACTCTGTGTGTGTGTGTGTGTGTGTGTGTGTGTGTGTGTGTGTGTGTGTGTGTGTGTGTGCGTGCGCGCACGTGTGTTTGTGTGTGTGTGTGCACATGAGTGTGTACAGGTCACAGAAGGGATCCACTGAGACAGATGGCCTTTCCTGCTCTCTCATCTGCTTCTCTCTCTCTGCCAAAAATCTAGCACAGATTCCGACTGTGTATGTGAGCGACACATGGATCCAAAACCCCACCCACCACCTTGCAGTACACGGCCTCTGGCTCTGCTCAGCCCTTCCAGACATAGTATACTATGACACTGTGATGCTTATCAGTTAGTTTGTTCTTGATATTCATAGTTTATCCATGTAAATGCAACGCTGTGTTTCTGCTTGCACTTACTATAAAATGTATTGATTTAACGAAAAAAAAACCCTCCAATTTTTTTTTTTTGTACATTAAACATAGATCATGTGTATATGTGTGTTTGTGTGTGTGTGTGAGAGAGTGAGCGAAAGAGACAGAGAAAGAGGAAGAATTGTTATAATAACTTCAATCATGTCAAATAGTAGAAATATATTAAACAGTAACACAAACAAGTTACATTTCAAGTCAGAATCGACATGATCTCCCCAGCCCCGTAACAGACTATAAAGCTGAGTCTTGTTAGTGTGTCCGGTTGCTAAATTTCTGTTCATCAGTCTTGTGAGAGTTCCTCAAGGTCCCTTTTTCCGCTTCACTCCAAATGAAGCCTTGATCTGTTAAATGTCCCAGCGGACAGCTTGCTTTGCTGTCTGAGAGGTTTTCTCCCTCTGCCAGCTCTTCCCTGGGTTTCTGCACAGTCACGCTGAGGAGAGGAGAGGAGATGGGCTTTGTTCTGATGAACTTGATGTGAAGGCTCTCACATTGCTCTTTCATCCACTTATTTATTGTGTGTCTCCCAAACTTCTTCTCTTTTAATTCCCGCGGGATTGTGGGTTTTGCTGTTTGCGTCTGTAATGCATTTATAATGTGTATTATTGTTATTATCTTAGCTTTCAAATTGTGAAATGTGTTGATTTAATGGTCACATTGATGGCATTTGGTCTTTATTTCAGGATGCTCTTAGGCTAATGGTGTTCTTGTTTTGAAGTAGAATTAGAGAGTTTTTATACTGTTGTTGAATCTTTATGGCATCCAACAGCTGGTATAGTGGGTCTTGGAATCATAGTAGCATGGTCAAAAACAAAAGGTAGTGTGACAATGTCTTAATGCTAGAAAACTTGGTTATTTATTTATTAATTGATTTATTTATGGTAGTTTTAGTATAATGTCAGTGTATTGTCGCTCCTATGTACTTGATTACGGGTGTCATGTTTGGGCATTTTCCTGTTCAGGAAAACACGATTGTGTGACGGTCATATAAGGGGTTGCTTATATTTCAACTTTTCGTAACAATTTTTGAAACTAATATTTCCAGCTTTCCAACTGTATATATAGCACATTCGCTATTTTGCAGAATGAGTAAAAACGGCAAATATGTGATGATGCCTCTGTTGTTTGCACGCGCTGGTTATCAATGACACCTTCAAGCAGCGCCAGCAATACATGCAGTTTGTGCCCTAGTCCTGTTCTGTATATATGTGTGTATGTGTATGCAAGTGACAGGCCAAAGTGAAAATAAAAAACTGACTGAGGATGAAAACTGACAACCGTTTTCTGTTGTGGAATGTTGAAGAAGGCCCCATTACACAGATGATATTTTTCAGAAATCTGAAAATCTGAAATTTTTGAGGCCTACTTGTTACTGCAAAATTACAGTGGTTGATGGAGCAAGATACTGGCAGATTTATTTAAAAAGTTTACATTTATGTCACGTTTTGTTTGTTTGTTTGTTTGTTTATTCTTTTGTTTGTTTGCTTTCAGTTCAGTTTTTTAAAATAATGTCCTCTAGAAAAGACTGACTGTTCTATAATAACCATTTTTTATCATTTGTTGTTTTGTTTCTCACTTTCATGAAAATCATAAATTAAAAGATAAAATGACTTAATTCATGCAATGGTAAAAAAAGAACAATTGACAAATAAATAAAAAAGTACTGGTGCTTCATTTAGTACATCACTAGTTCATTAGTTCATATGCGTGTGTGATAGAGAGAGAGAGAGAGAGAGAGAGAGAGAGAGAGAGAGAGAGAGAGAGAGAGAGGATTAATGAGAATGAATAGGCACCCCATCTCTGATTTATCTTTTTTTTTCCCTTTTATTTTTTTTTTTTTTGGTTAGTATTAAATGAAACCCACCAAAACCTCATAAACCTCATAAGAGCTTTTTCTTGGGAAATTCACTTCCTATCTTAATTTGCCCAAATCCCTCTCTGACTCCTAATTAAGACTAACATGGGATTAGTATAACACAAACTTGCAAGATGTTCCTGAATCAGCTTTTCCTTTGTTCTCTGAGATTATGATCCAAGAGGGTTCAAGGTAATCCCGTGATCTTTGAGGAGCTCTTTTCAAACCTGCACACCTCTCAGATACTCACTGCCTCTCTCACAGAGAGAACCTGGCTAAACACTAACTCGATTTCTCTCTCATTATTGGTTTAGTGGCACTGCCACACTGAGTATGCCCGTAGCAGTGAGAAAACTTGCTCTCTCAGGTGTTTTAACTTTCTACTCACAGCATAGCTGTCATAAAATACATTTTTATAGCTCTGTCCATAAACAGTCGGAAAATGAAGAAACAAGTTGGGAAAACCCAAACTCTACTCTTACCCGTAAACCACTATTGCAGGATTTAAGATATTTGATTGATAGGTTTTAAGGATAGGATGAAAAGCCTCATGAATGTCAGATTCAAGGACATTGTGTTCCCCACTGAGATGTGTCAGCTGTGATTAGACACAGAGAAAGAGAGAGAGAAAGAGAGAGAGAGAGAGAGAGAGAGAGAGAAAGAGAGCAGCTGTGTCCAGATGGGGACCAACAGTCAGACATCAGAGTCTGACCCAGTATAAAACAGATCTGTTTAAGTTTACCACCACAGACACAGTGTCTGGAGACTATCCTTACTACTGCACCTGGACCAAGGGCTACACAAACATACCCACACACACACACACACACATGCACACACACACACACACACACACACACACACACACACATACACACACACACACACACACACACACACAAAATCTGACTCATTGACTGGCTTGTTGTGGAGTTTTAGTTTCCAGAGTCCAGAATACTTATCACACTTTGTGCATATGTGTGTATGTGTGCATCACTTCATTCTGTGTATTGGGACAGCATTTTTTGGTACAGAAACCAGTGTGGGGACCATGGGGAGATCAATCTGCAGATCACTTTAACATGTACCATCTCCATAGAGAAAGAGAGATTAAGAGGGAGAGAGAGACAGACAGAGATACTAATACATATACTACTAACAGATAGAGAGAGAGAGATACTAATATACTACTAACATATGAAATGGTCTGATTGTCATCAAGTGTTCCCATCAATACTCTGTTCTCATCATTCCAACTGATCAAACTGTCACAGTTCAGATCTGACAGCATGTGTCCAGGCAGCTGTCCAAGCAAATTAATTCTTACTTCGCAATGATTCTTGCGAATGTTTTTTTTTAGCCTGTCATCGTTATCTGTGTTTATCAATACATGTAAACCAATGGCCAGGCAGAAAAATGTCTAATGACTGACTAGCTCAAGCGTGACAAAGGTCACCTCAGACAGTGTGAAGCAGGAAGGTATCACTTTTAGTGTGTCACCCCCCCCACCCCCGCCCCCCCAATGTTCATCTCTGTGTGAAAAGGCCCCTGAATGAGGTTAGACACAGTGTTACAGTTAAGGGAGGTAAAACATGCTGACAGGCATTAGAGTGATACTTCTCTCTCGGTAAATGGATGCACAATTAGTGTGTTTGTGTGGGGGTGGGGGGGGGGGGGGGTGTGCGTGCATGCGTATGTGCATGTGTGTGTGTGTATGAGAAAAGAAAGGGATGATGGAATATGTAGTTCAGTACCGGTGTGGGTTGGAAAAGTCAACATATGAATCAGGTAACAGTAATACACTAACCATATGTATCAGGTAAAGGTAATACACTAAACATATGAATCAGGTAAAGGTAATACACTAAACATATGAATTAGGTAACAGTAATACACTAAACATATGAATCAGGGAACAGTTATACACTAAACATATGAATCAGGTAACGGTAATACACTAAACATATGAATCAGGTAATGGTAAAACATTAAATGCGTAACAGTGTAAACACTGGGGTGCACAGATAGTGGTTTGTTCTCACGATAATGTTGTATTATGTAATGCAGCGTTCAACTAAAAAGTGTAGGAGTTGTGTTGTGTGGGTCCAGAAATGTTAGAGCCATTGTGTGGTTAAAAAGGAAGACAGGGTTCCATAACACTCTTACCTGTTTAGCGCACGATGAAGATGGAGTTTTTGGCAGTGATGATGACATTGTTCTTGTTGCTGGAATCCAACTAGGAAAAGAACAATAGATCAAAATGCAGACTGAGAGAGCAGAGGGTAATTTATCTGGATCTTGAGTGCCATTTGTTGGCTAGCTGCATAACAGCGAGAATACAGAACTATCAACCCGAAATGCTCCTATTTCCTGTCTGTTTAGACAGTTTAGACTTCTGATCTGATGTTGCTGAAGAATAAGATATCTTATAACTGAGTGGCTGGAATAGCTCTGAACTCTTGCTTGACTGACTTGAATATTGACAGTGTTGCAGCCTTTTTTGGCTTCGTATATTATTTCTTTATTCATCTGATTAAAATTTTGATTTATATTTCATTTTCCTGTTTCAATACTATAGAATATACTTATTTATGTACCTACCCCCATAGAGTGCATACCAGTTACTGCACTGAGGAAGTATTTCAAACGAAATAGTATTCAGCTTCACAGAGCTGGTAAGGACAGTTTCCAACCATATTACGCTGCTCTCTCCATAAAAGCTACAGTTTAGAGAAATTAAGAGCAAGATATAAGTGAAATGTTCTAAGCAATTTGCTTATTGAGTATACTCTGTTGAACATAATGTAATAAACCTTACACTGAAACCTTAAACAGAGTCTGGAGGTGTGTGTATCTGGGTGGCGGCCGCTACAGGCAGTATTGTGATTCTCCACTAGAGTCCAGTGTGAGTCAGGTTATAATCTGTTCTTTGACTTCTCTCCACTCCTCGCCCTGTACAGTGCCCTGATTTTTGTATGGAGAACTGTCATTGCTACAGACCATATTCCATACTGATTTTTGTGTGGAGAACTGTCATTGTTACAGACCATATTCCATACCGATTCCCCTCAGTCTCAACACCCCAGTTATTCCTCCTGGGATCTTTTGACTGTCCTCCTGTTATATATGCAGTTATACTGTCGCTATACTTCTCTCTCTCTTTATCTGTCTTTCTGGCCTTCTCTTTCTCTCTCTCTCTCTCTTTCTCTCTCTCTCTCTTTCTCCCTCTCTCACTCTCCACTGAGCATCTTTTGTCCCAAGTGACATGGAGTTGTTCTCCTGCGCTCTCTCTCTCTGTCTCTCTCTCTGTGATCTGTGTGTGTGTGTGTGTGTGTGTGTGTGTGTGTGTAAGTGTTTGTGATTTTGATCATATGATGAATGCCATTATAAGTCACTAATCCACCAATAATTTTCACAATCTAGTGTCCCTGACTGGCTCTCATCAGGGCATCTGTATATCAGCTCCACTCTGTATGAGGTATAAAAAATCTAATTGCTGAGGAGGCAAAGGTCATTAAGTGAACCGGTCTCCACAGTTAACAAACATCTCCAGTGACTTTGCAAGGGATTTGCCTCTCCTCCTTTGCCACATTGCCCTGTTTCCATGGCAACCTCACAAGTCTGAGAACCAGAGAATCTGTGATTCGGCAGTGCATCATGGGATATGATTTTCTTCTGTCTACTTTCTGAAGGCAGAGGCTTTTTTTCACCAACAATGCATCAGAGCATTCTAGCTCCACCACTGATAGCCTGTGATAGCAGACCAGAAAAAGACATAGAAAAAGGCCATATATTCATATTTGCAATGCAAAATAATTAACAACTTAACAGATATCAGTGTTTCTGCAATAGGCTGCCTTCTGCCTGAAGAAAGTAGTCTTCAGCCACAACATTGGCATCTATTAAATTACCAGGATTTCAAGTGTGCAATACAACCTCTTTTCATGTCTACACTTAGTTTATATATATATATATATATATATATATATATATGTGTGTGTGTGTGTGTGTGTGTCTATATATATACAGAGAGAGATATAGATATAGATATATTTAATTGACAGAACAAAGATGATTGTTAACTATATTTGTCAAATCTGAGAAACAGAAGACTCATCACATCACCAGAGTCACCTTCATAGAGACAGTTCTGTTTAGACAAACACAGAAATGAGTATGTGAGACAGTTCTGTTTTAACAAACACAGAAATGAGTATGTGAGACAGTTCTGTTTAAACAAAAGCATAAATGAATATGTGAGACAGTTGTGTTTAAACAAAAGCAGAGATGAGTATGTGAGACAGTTCTATTTTAACAAACACAGAAATGAGTATGTGAGACAGTTCTGTTTAGACAAACACAGAAATGAGTATGTGAGACAGTTCTGTTTAAACAAACGCATAAATGAGTATGCGAGACAGTTCTGTTTTAACAAACACAGAAATGAGTATGTGAGACAGTTGTGTTTAAACAAAAGCAGAAATGAATATGTGAGACAGTTGTGTTTAGACAAACACAGAAATGAGTATGTGAGACAGTTCTGTTTAGACAAACACAGAAATGAATATGTGAGACAGTTGTGTTTAGACAAACACTGAAGTGAGTATGTGAGACAGTTCTGTTTAGACAAACACAGAAATGAGTATGTGAGACAGTTATGTTTAGACAAATGCATAAATGAGTATGTGAGACAGTTGTGTTTAAACAAACACAGAAATGAGTATGAGAGACAGTTCTGTTTAAACAAAAGCAGACATGAGTATGTGAGACAGTTCTGTTTAACCAAACACAGACATGAATATGTGAGACAGTTGTGTTTAAACAAAAGCAGAAATGAATATGTGAGACAGTTCTGTTTAGACAAACACAGAAATGAGTATGTGAGACAGTTGTGTTTAGACAAACACAGAAATGAATATGTGAGACAGTACTGTTTAGACAAACACTGAAATGAGTATGTGAGACAGTACTGTTTAACCAAACACAGAGATGAGTATGTGAGACAGTTGTGTTTAGACAAACACAGAAATGAGTATGTGAGACAGTTCTGTTTAGACAAACACAGAAATGAGTATGCTTTTTCTTTTGCATCATTATGTTAGCTCCTCTCAGTGTGTGATGAAGGCCTTTTCAGATGTTGTTCTAAGGATGTTTTGTGAGTGTCAGAGGATATGAACCATAGCACAATAATATTAATGTCAGAATTTCTGTAGTTGTGTAAGGATAGAGGACAATAGAGCTGGTGTTTGCATGTGTGTGTGTGTGTGTGTGTGTGTGTGTGTATGTATGTTGTCTATATGTTCTGTATGTGTGTGATGTGCAGGGGTGTTGTGGCCCCAATACAGGGGAAAATACCCTCTAATCCTTTTTTAATCTTCCTTATGTCTGTGTGTATGCTGTCTGTGTGTATGCTGTGTGTATGCTGTTAAACCCCCCCCCCGTACGGGTCCCCCTGGCTCCTGTCCCGAATAGCGGCTGCCTCTCTTTACCCCCTCACTCTCTTTGTGAGAGAAAAGAAAAGATAAGCACAGAAACAATACGAACATGTGCAAGTGTATCTGTGTGTGTGTGTGGGGCGGGGGGGCACCATGCTCACTGTTAGTGTGGGGGAGATGTGGGGTGACGATGGGGCGGGAGTAAAAACCCCTTCATGACCTTTTGATTCAGCAGCTATATTTGGTCCCCTTCCTTCTCTACATATCACTATTACAGTCACCCCACCCACCCTTTTCTGTGCGTGTGCGTGTGTGTGTGAAAGAGACGGAGAAAGACAGAGAGAGGGGGAGGGAGGGCATGAACAAAAACAACAGTTATGAAGAAGACGGTACATTGTCTAGTCGAGTGAAAGGATAGAAAAAACATGACAACATGCTGCTCTAAATCTGATGACAGATTTGACCACTAAGAGAGAGAGAGAGGGAGAGAGACAGAGAGAGTCATAGACCGTGTGTGTGTTTGTGTGTGTGTAGAGCAGAGGAGAGACCTCTGTGTCCTGTAATCACACTCAAACACACACACTCAGCTGTATTTCAGTGTCCTGCCACCCCGGTGACTTTTCCACAGTGTCACGTGACTCAATGGCACCTTGCTCTTCCCTCATCCACCGCTGCAGAGAATAATTGACAGATCAGGTTTCACTTCCCAACTGCAGGGCAAAATGGCTGTGGAAGAGGGAGCAGACTTCCTAACTCCAGTAAGTGTCTCTGAGAATATGGGCATTATATATGGGCACTTTTGAGTGAATTTGAGGAAACTGTCCCTTTGTAGTAAAGGGATGTGATTTGCTTAATATTTTGGAGTGGTGTGTCTGATTTAGGAGCTGATGGAAAGGCTTGTTAAGGTCATGGATGTGTTTGTGATGCAGTGTATGAGAGGTGTTGTGATTAAAAAAAAATGTCTCCAACAGAGATGTTTCTCTAAGCGTGGTTAAGTTGTTAAGTGTATTCTATTTACCTGTCTAGAAATCAGCAGGATGCGTTACTTTTTTAAGCTTAAGAGTATTTGCCTTTTAAGGTTTGCTTTTTACTTTGGGTCTAAGTCAAATGAACAGTTTAACAATGGGCAGAGAAGTTGAACTCTGTGTCTCTGTGACACTTAATATAGACATAAAACCTTTAGCAATTTCAACAAACCACTGCTGCTTATAAAAAAAAAAGCATTTAAAAAAACCTGTTTCGTTATCTTTAAATCACATAGAGTGAAATGCGATTTGGAATAAAGCATGAAAAGGTACAACAAAAGTATCTTGACATTTTGATAGGGGTAAATTAGTGAGGTGTTGTAAGTACTGGATTTTGGACTGAAGAAAGGCAAGCTTTTTGTAGAGCAGGGTGGATTGGGGACACCGGTGAGAACTGGTTTAGAAGGAAATATACTAACAATGTCCTCAGAGCTGAAATAAGTGTTGGGCTGCCTGCCACATTGGCATCATGCCTCAACTTTGAGTTTACTACTACAATAATCATTGGTAAAACACCAGTCCATTTTTTGCCAGGCAAATACAGTATTTGGTGTGGGTTTGTGTGTGTGTGTGCGTGTGTGTGTGTGTGTGTGTGTGTGTGGTGTATATGAATTATTGTTGAGAAAGAATGGTCTGGTAACACATTTGATTTATACGTTATCAAACCAGGACTATACTTATTTTCCCCTGTGTGACTACCCCAGGGCACAGGATCTTATTCTTTCGCAGTAGCATAGCTCTTGGTGATGTTGGTTTAACTGAACTAATGACTGTGACTTAATGGAACAAATGGAATCAAATGAAGAGTCTGAACACCTCAGTGAAACCAGTCAATAATCCCAAATCATTCACTTCCATTTCTATTAGTGCTTTAGTTCCACTTCTTATCTTTCAATTAGTGCTCCGTTTCACTGGCAGAGTCAGTGGGTGCACTGAATATGAAGAATGCATTAGTGTAATCAATAATATTGTTTTTGTGTGTTGTTGTTGTTTTTTGTGTGTGTGTGATGCTTGGTCTTTGACATGGGTGGGCGTAGCAGACTGTTCTCCCTCTGGCTCTGTTTTTGTGAGGGGGTGGTACGGGATGGGTTGGGGAGGGATAAAAGCTGTGTTTTTGTGTGTACTGAGGTGGGGGTTACTCTATTTTTATGCTGAGTGTTTGAGGAGGAGTAGGAGCTGTTGTGTTTTTGTAATGGGTGTTGATAGGAACACTACATTGGCTTGTGGGGGAGGGTGAAATGGATTAATTCAACAGTGTGATAGCTTCTGGTCCCTTTATATGAATAACAACCTGCCTAAGGCATCTACAGTAACGCTTTGTGTTCCTGTGAACATGTGTGTGTGTGTGTGTGTGTTTGTCCATATGACATATCGAAACGTGTGTGCGTGTGTAGGGCTGTGTGTGTGTGCGCACGTGTATAAGGGTGTATGGGGGGGTTTGACTTGTGAACCGCGTAATGTTGAAAATATGGGCCGTGCTACCTCAGCAGATCTCCTATCAGCATCTCAGGTCTAGCGGTGCACACAGAACTGTGTCACCAGCATCAGCCTCATTTACACTTTCATTACGTTTTCAAATCTTCCTGCCCAGTGTGTCCTTCTCAGTGACACAAGACTGAGTCTCTGAGAGATTTATCTGTCACCTCACAAGGTGCTGATTGTGTAATACTGTATGTGTCTTGGGTTTGGGAGTTCCTCTATATGTACTTTCCTCAGCAGTCTCTGTGTGAATGGGTGTGATGATGATAGTGATGTGAGGAGGAGGAGGAGGAGAGGAATGAAGAGTATTATTGTACAGTGAATTCACTAGTGTTAAATTTGGTCTGAATGTGGTTTACATTATCCCATACCTTACTGTTTATCCTTATATTTCCTGAGTTAGGAACATTAAGTTTACCCTAAAAGTTCTTTGACTGTGACATGTGTTAACACTGGTCCAATCACAGGCTTGACCCTGTATCACTGGGGTTTGACCACATCATAACCACTTCAATAGTGCAGTGTTATCGGTGTGAATCTTAAACTTACAACAACAACATGCATTTGGACACTTAGAGCAGCTGATACTTGATACTGGAACATAATGACAGCTAACAAGACTAAACTCATTTTGTGGTTTGGAGGAGACAGCGTGATTATTGTTTGTGGTAAAAATATCTCCCTGTGGAATGAAGGGCTGAAATATTTGTGATACATTTGAATGTGCTGTGTTGAGGTGGTGCTGTGTAAGTGTGATGTATGTAAATGTAGTGTGTTGGAGTGGCGCTGATGTTGTCAGGGTAGTAGTGGGAGAATGGCAGGGACAGTAGTCACCCTGTCTGCTGCCACACTGACAGGACCACTTTGTGTTTCAGGCTTTTCTGTTGATGCTGCATTATTTGAGCTGGCTGCTTATCTCAAACCAAGACAGAGAAAGAGAGAGAAGAGAGAGAGAGAGAGGGAGAGAGAGAGAGAGAGAGAGAGAGAGAGACTACATGGTCTTGGCTTCCATCCCTGGTTAAAATTAAAGTGAAAAAATTACTTGACTGTCATGCTAAATGGAATGTTATCCTGATGTTTATAATCTAAATCTGATGAAAATGAAATTAATTGATCATAGGCCTTCATACATGTACAGTAGAGCCCTCCCTCTTTCTCTCTCTCTCTCTCTCTCTCTCTCTCTCTAATGTCCCTGGACCTCTGATGTGTGAAGGTTAATCGTATTCGCAGAGCTAATCCCCCCTCCATCCTCAGACACTTATAATTCTAAACGACATGACAGCACTTTTATGCCAATTCAGTGTCTGTTTGTCCTGAAAACCTAAAATGGTTAGGAATGCTCTCTGAATGATTTGATGTTTATGGGAAGAGGAGGCAGCTTTCTGCAATCCTGTGATGAAGATGTCCATGAAGAGGTCATATTTGTCATACTTAGACTACATGAATGAGACACCCCATACATCTTCATAAAACATTTCCCCTAGCATTTAAGTCCTAAGGTCACCGCTTAACATATGTTAGCTCTATCATTCAAACTGATTACCTTTGATGAATGACATAATACTATGTATAGGTGGGAGTACCATGACAAAGATGCAGATTTGGATTTACAAAGAGCTTTTAGTCAAAGACCAATTTTTCTCATAACCACGAGAAAGAGCTAAAAATATCAAAATACCATGGAAGCAAGAATAACTTTAATGGTCACACAAATCCAGAGTAGAAGGCACAGCTTGTAAAAAAAGTTTTGTTCTTCTCACGGTGTTCTTCGCTACAATTCTTGCAGCATATAACTTGTCTTCTGCAGAAAGACCCTAAACATTACGTAATATCACGTGTGTGAGTGAGAGGTAGATGCGTGCGTGTGTGCGTGCATGCGTGCGTGCGTGTGTGCGTGCGTGCGTGCGTGTTTGCGTGTTTGCTAAAGGATGCTTGCATTCTAGCTTGCGAGTATTTTTTATATTTCTGTGTACACGATGTACACACATCGGGGCTTCTGGGAAATTCCCACGCTGAATTATACATGTGCACTGTCTTAAAGTGTGCAGTTTTCAGAAGGCAGTTTTATTTTTAATCTTTCATGGCACATGGCCACAAAAATGTTCCTTTTTTAAGCCATTAAAATACTTTGTTTTACAGCTGCATCGTACTATTTAAAATGGGAAAAAGTCAGCACACTTATTTATACTGCCCGTACACATAGCCATGAAAAAGCTGTACAAAAAGTATCATTCACTGATCTTTAGGATGCCTTGTTTACCTTTACTGTGTGCTGTGGATACTGCATAATATAATCTCTGGATGCTGTGTACAGGTGAATGCGGAATTTGTAACAACCATTATTAAGTAGTTATGGATGATGTAATTATCCAGTTATCCAGTAGGGCACTTAATATTATAGTAATGATATATAATGTGTGTCTTAGAGGTGAACACATTGTGAGATTACAGTTGAGCAAGACGGCCGAAGGTTGAAAGTACAGCTGAAAGTTCCACAATCTCCCGACCACTACATGTCTTTTTTTTCCACAACATTCATGATTTTCAGTGAAAAACTGTCAGTTCTGTCCCTATCCTGAAATGTTATTGTTGATAAAGAAAGTCATTGAGGTTCTTCTTCTGGCTGTGACAGCGCCATCAGTCACTGCCAGAGGACATGTGGATTGAGGAGTTTTGTAGCTTGTAAAGCATAATGAAAATTCACTGAAGCTGATCGTGTCGTCAGTTTGTACACTGATCCTTTACACTGAACTAAGAGGGTTTCCCAAACTGTGATGGTCTGCACACTTTTGATAAAAGCAACAGCACCAAGATATTTGGCTGTTGATATATGATTACTGTTGTTAAAATACTAAACAACGACTTTCAGTTCGAATGTGTCGACCATTGCATTAGTCTGGATCATTCTCTTGATCTTCATTTTCTGTGTGGTAGCAAAAATTCCCAAGCCAAACCCCCCTGGGATTCTTCTAACATTGACAGAGAGGAAAAACTCATTAACGGAGAGATAACGGGGAGGGAACATGTGCTCATACACACATGTCCATGCATACCCACACACATACACACACACACACACACACACATGCACACACACACACGTGCACACACACACACGTGCACACACACACACACACACACATACACACGCACACACACACACACGCACAAGCATGCATACATGCAAACATTGTGTAAAGAAGGACATGGCACAAATAAGTCAGGTCCAAAAAATGCCCTCTAAGCAAAGACATTAGTACTGTGTGATCTGTCATTAGTGGAGACTGGGCCATCAGTGTGTCCTGTGGGACTGGGACTTCCCAAAGGAACACAGGCTTTATCCTTCAAGGATGGGAAGATTAAATGATTTTGGCTAATGCGATGCACGGGTCATCAAGAAATGAGTGAAAGGATGACTGGAATATATGATCTCTTATTCAGTCAGTATTGAAACACTCACATCCACTGACACACACACACACACACACACACACAATCGTTTTTCCGTATTCTCATTTCCTCTTTCTCCATGATGGTTCTCATGTGGCCACTGTTCTCAGTCAATATCTCCTGTGAAATCTGAACAAAAATCTCTTTTTCCCATTAAAGTTAAAGACATGTTTATAGTGAGCTTTTAACTCAATGAAAATGCCAGCATTGATACCACATATCTCTAACTTATTATACTAGTGTGCAAGAAAGTCTCCTTTCGTTCCTGCCTCCACCTCCTTACCCCATGGACGTGGAATGATTTCTGGAAAAGAGGTTGAGAAAAGAGGGAAGGATTTAACTGGTGAAGTTCATTTGCCCAGTTTACCGTAAGGGTCTTTATTGGGAGCTAAATTTAGAGCATCTCTGATCTAGTTAATTTAACATGGAATTCCCCATGTGATCCTCTGATAAAATCCCCTCCCTCATACTGTCTGCAATGGTAAAACAGATTTTGCTTTTACTGTAAAGGTTGTGTTTTGTCAAGCTTTGTTGTTATTGCATGATTCACAGGAGTGGAAGGTGGTCCTTGCATTTCGCTGTGTGTTCATTTATGTCAGTTACAATGTCCCCAAAAATAAATGGACAAACCTGACCTGACATGACAAGACTAAAAGTTCACACACACATACATACTGACACACACCGACACACCGACACACACACACACACACACACACAGACACACAGAGTAAAAAAAAAAACTGCATGCCCTGTCTTTTATCAGGGTAGTTTCGGCTTTTTCGAGACAAAGAACAGAACCATAGAAACAAGGGACAAGGAGTCAAGAAGCAGTGCAGAAAAGCATGTTTATGTGTGTGTGTGAGGGAGAGCGAGTGGAGGAGACAGAGACAAAAAAAGGGTGGGCGGGTGGAAGGGATGAAGTGGGAGAGAGAATACTCTTTGTTCATTGGAATTCTGAATTGAGTGCTCATGGACTACAGAATTCATGATGAAAGATCTGTCAGCGAACTGTGGGAACTTTGTGGGGGAATGTTATGAGACAGAACCACAACAGGAAGCAATGGAGGATTTGAACATCACTAAATAAACGTTTGGGAGGCTCATTTTGTTTTTTGTCTTGCGATTTTTTTCGGCAGCCTGCGAAACATCGTGATCCTGGATTTTCATTTTGTGAGATGTTTTTAAGCCAAAACAATATGTAGTGTTCAGTGACACCTAAACAACACACTCTGTGTGAAATCTATGGCTTTGCAGAAGCCTTTTTTTCTTTATTTGTTTGGTTTGGTAATCCCAACCAAATGCTACTTGAAGTCACTTTTGGGCTAGTGTTGCGATCCTAAAATGGAGTTGGTATGGCTGCTTCGTTTTGAGTCTTTGTGTCACCTTAGAATGCAACGTTTCGTTAAATTGCATGTACCATACTGTCACAAAGGATTTCTGTAGCGGATGACGTTTCTGCTCTGTATTTATATTCTCACCAAGAATACTTTATGTTTGATCTCTGCTGGACCAATGGTTTACCTGTACTTAACCACCTGCGTTTTTTTTTTTTACCTGATTTTCATTCGCATGAACTAAGACCCATTATTTCTCATTGTCCTTTTTCTGCAGTCGGACAGCAATGCCAGCTACCTGCGGGCAGCAAGGGCAGGCAACCTGGAGAAGGTCCTCGATTACCTGAAGACTGGGGTTGATATCAACATCTGTAATCAGGTGAGGACATCTAGAGCATGTTCATTAACGAAACATCCAGTCTCTGATTAGAATGTGCTTTAGTCTTAGATTGTGTTGTGTGGCTTTTTCACAGAACATAACAAAAGCCTAAAGTCTGTTGAGGCTCTGACACTGAACATGTCATCATGAGACAGTCAGTGCTTCATAAAAATGCATGTCATAAAGTAGTTTGGCTTTTGCTCAGTTGATTAACATGCTCCTCTGTCATGTTGCTTGAGTAGTGCTCTGTGAGATGCTTCAGTTTCACAGGTCTGTATGTGATGTTCTTGAGTAATGGAGTGTTTTTGCCTCCATGGTCAGAATGGACTTAACGCTCTCCACTTGGCCTCAAAAGAGGGACATGTGGAGGTGGTGGCAGAACTTCTGAAACTGGGTGCAAATGTAGATGCAGCCACCAAGGTGAGTCATTCTCTCTCTCTCTCTCTCTCTCTCTCTCTCTGTCTCTCTGTCTCTCTCTCTCTTTGTCTGTCTCTCTTTTGGAAAGACAGGGTGCTACACTAAATATTATACTGCTTTGTAAACATTTACAAAGAGTGATACAGTTTCTGTATTCAACTGTACCAGAAATCCAAAATGAGGTAAAGTGTTTTTTGATAATGCCCTACAAATGACCTTAACACAGAGTAGTACACCTGTAACTACAGACATAAACACCCTTTTAGCTTTTGAATTCAGCTATTCTGTTACTTGCTCTCATTGTACATCAGTCACTATGGAAACAAGCACTGGTTATGTAAATATGCTGAGGTATGAAAAAATCAGCTTTGCCAAGAGCACTTCAGTTCAAATTAAATATCAGCTACTTCATTCTGAGAGACCATGGTTAGATACAGTGAAAATGTCCTCAAAATTTTCACTTAAATGGGAAACTGATTAGCAAATCAAAAACTTTGGGAAGAAGTAGACTTAAACTTGCTCCTTGAGTTTTGCTGTCAATAACTGACAAATTGGAATATCGATTGTTTTGATTTTTTTAAGTCCAATTTTAAAACTGTTCTACAGAAGAAAAAAAAACACAAGGATGTATGTCCAACCTTTATTTTGTTTCCAGTAGAAAACAACAGTCTTAAACTCTCAACTCTTCTCTGTCAGAGCTGTTATGTAGTCTGTATATAAGAGGCAGAACACCAGGCATATCCACATTCATCTGAGCACGTTCACTCGTTTATAAAAAGACACCCCTGGCTTTATTTACACTCCTGGAATGGTAGCTTTGTTTATGCCATTGGGGGTATCGGAAGTGACACATCGTTGGCAACGGGCATGGAATGTTGGGGTTGAAGGGGGGGCAGGAATGCTTGTTGCACAAAAGTGTTCCCTCCACTCTGTCCTCTGGGCAGGTGGTACAAAGATTAATGGAGGCATGGTTCTCATTCTTTCACCTAATCCAGAAAGGAAACACAGCACTCCATATTGCATCGCTTGCCGGCCAAACAGAGGTGGTGAGAGAGCTAGTGACCAATGGAGCCAATGTGAATGCACAGAGCCAGGTATGGACATCTCTGGATATTACAGTGCACAACACAGTCATAATGCAAACCACTGATAACTATTTTACTATTTCCAACTTCTCTGTTTAAGCTTTACACTTTACAAAAAACACAAACATGATGGCACAGACACAGGACTTAACAATATCTTAGCAATAGCAGTCAGTTTTCTCTGTAATTGGCTCCTGTTTCAGTTTTGGTGCCTGTGTTTGGCATATGTTTTTTAAACAAACATATCTTTATACATAACATGTGATGTGATATAAGTTATTTGAATGAACTGAAATATTTGACACTGTATGTTATGCTCCGTGCAGTTTTAATGCAGTCTTACTGACTGTGATGTAATAAGCTGTGGCCCCACGTGGTGACAAAGGTCAAGCTGACAATGATGGACACTGGACAGGCTTTGGTTCAGATTTTAGTTTGTGCCAGCAATGATTAGGAACCGTAACAACAGGCTGTGTTGGGTGGGGTTTGGTTTGGTTTATTTTCCATGTGGGCCATTCTGTCATCACAATGCTCTGCATTCCATTTATGTACCTGCAAAGTCAGCATCCTCTCATTGCCATAGGAACCAGAGTTGCAAAGGTCCTGAAAACCAATGGCTGTCTGTGACAGAGTGTGTGTTTTTTTTAAGGGAATTAGGTGTGTGTATATGCCCTTGGGTATGCTTGTGTGTGCATCATCACACAGCCATATCTACAACTCAACCTAAAATGTGAAGGCTAACCATGGTAAACAGAGTGGCTCTCCCAGAAGCATCCTTGCCTCCAACAGTCTCAAATATTGTGCAAAGAAAAAAAATTAAACTGTATTGTTTCTGAATGAGGTAGTTGTTAGCATAGTGCTCTTTGTTTACGCTGTTGAGTTATTTATTTGTTTAACACACCACATGCAAACATCTGTTTTGTTGTGGGAGAACTCTCTGTCCACATCCCTCAGAATTACAGAATTTCAATTAGGAGTAGGCATGTCTGGGCAGAGTCTGACCTTCAGAGGAGCAGTTCTCAGGTTTCACAGTGCTTCCTTGGACAGCATTTTTGACAAGACAGGCTATACTGTGCTCCAGAGACTAGGCCTATTGCTGAGAAACTAGAACATGTATACTGTATATATCTATACATATATGTATATATGCTTTCAGCGAGAACACTTCACAAAGGAAGCTTTTGTCAGAATAATACCTATAACTTTAGGATTCAGAGTAATGCACCAGCCTGTTATCTGATTAGTACCTCTGAAACTTCAGTTGGAGGTACAATCCTGGATGATGCAGTGTAATTCACTGGGACAGATTAGAGTACTAAAACTAGAGTACTACAAATTAAACAGCGCTGGCTGTCTGTTCCACACTGTTCGTTTTTTGGCCATGACTTCTGTTTGGTCGTTTTTGTTGTCACTGCATTTTGTGTTTCCAGTCCCTCTTGTTTTCAATGAGAGGGAGGTTCAATTGACACCACTATTTTTCTTCCCTGAATCAGAGAGGAAAACCTCTCTTCTAATCCAATGAGCTGTCATTCAAACAAAATTAGAAACAAAAACACGTTAGAAACAAAAAGGGGAGTTCTTCACAGCGATGAAATTTCTCAGTGATGCCCCTTGATTCAAATTACTGGACAGAGCGCTGTTTCACAGTACCTCATAGACATTATTATGGTATATTGTGTAAAATAATGTTCATTTTTCTTTCTCTCTGTTATTTGTGAGCTTTTTGAAGCAAACTACTGCTATCATGCATTAAGTACACATATGTGTGGAGAGAACCTTAAAAAATTAACATTATCTGAGAATAATGTGTGTATGGGATATGTGTAACGTATTTCTGATCTTTACATCTGATTATTACAGAATGGCTTCACTCCACTGTACATGGCAGCCCAGGAGAATCACCTGGAAGTGGTGCGTTTCCTCCTGGAACACAGCTCCAGCCAAAGCATTGCCACAGAGGTGAGTGTGCGTGTGTGTGTGTGTGTGTGTGTGTGTGTGTGTGTGTGTGTGTGGCAGTGCTGTATCGATTATAGTGGTATAGCTTTGTGACCTTGAGCAGTTTAGAGAGATAAAAGCATCTACTTCCTCCAGTCTTCCCCTCCCCCACTCCCTCTCTCTCTCTCTCTCTTTCACACATCCACACAACAGACACACTTACACACACACATTGTTTCTAAGCTGTAGAACTGATGTTCTGTCAGAGGCCACTGCAGGTGAAGCAGTGCCTTGTAATACAGTATGGCTCCTTTACTTTGATATTCACCAAATGACATCGATATTTAGTTGGTGCGGAGTAGTCAAGCCTTGCAAGATGTAGTATTTTTTTAATACTATATATTATATATTATATATTACATTATTAATTCTTCATGCTGTTTAACAATGGTATATATGCATTTCCTACTCAGTGTATCAGAGTATGCATTTACAACTACAGTGGATACTCAGCAGAATCATACATTCGTTATGAACATAGAACAGGTGGAGGACTACTCTCTGCTGGAAGAGCATTTTTTAGAAAAGGATCAGATAGGACATTATTTAATCTGGATGAAGGGTCAATGTTAGAGACATAGCTCAAATGAATGAGTCAATACACTGGTCCTTGCTATATCCAGTACATTTCTGGCTGACCTCTGTGTCTTGGTGTTATGTGTAGGATGGGTTTACGCCCCTGGCCGTGGCTCTTCAACAAGGGCATGACCAGGTGGTCTCTTTGCTCTTGGAAAATGACACCAAGGGTAAAGTGCGTCTGCCGGCCCTTCACATCGCGGCCCGTAAGGATGACACCAAGTCCGCTGCTCTGCTACTTCAAAACGATCACAACGCAGATGTGGAATCCAAGGTCAGCAACTCACAGATTTCACTGACAGTTTCGATTCCCTATTCTGTTCTTTTTCTCTCCCTTGTGTGTGTGTGTATGTGTTACCTTTCTGTATTACAATACATTGTTTTATTTTCCTTTTTGTTTTTGTTTTTAGATTTTATGCCCTCAGACGTTCTTTCCCTTGGGATGTAGCATATCTGTTGATTTTACCGCATGTTTTGTTACCAGCATAGGTTGTGAATTTACTTATTGTACAGTGAGGTGGTGAGTATCTGTTTTGATAAAACAGTGCTTTACTTAAACCACCTATCTCAGCTTCCTGTACAGTAGTTCTGACATCAAGAGACTGTATTAAATTTTGTACTCAATTTTTTTTTGTTATGGCAAAAACATTTGATTTTCTTGGTGACGGAGCACAGCTTGTATGTATGTATGTATGCGTCGGTTGGACCTGGTTGCTGACTTACAAGCCCGGTGTTGTTCTGATCCAACCCTACTCTGACCCCCTGCCAAAGTGTAGTCATGCAGATTACTTCATTACCCATGAGTCAGTGAGCTCAGCTTGAGTCTGATCATGAGATGCTAATGATTGCCAATGTATCTGATGTGTCTGAGTCAGGAGTGGTACTGGGAGACGAAACAGAGAGACATTTGGTGCTTAAGACACGGTGATAACCATAGGATGCGATTTAAAGTTACACTGAGCCTCTGTTTTTTTCACTATGTCTTATGAGTTTATATAAGAGAATAGCCATTGGAGCCCTATTAATTATATAATATAAAGGAATTATCTGGAGTGACTATGTAAGATGTTTCTGTTTCAAAGGAGACTTGCGCTTCTGTATTCAGTGTATCGGTAACACACCCAGCCTGCATCGCCGTGTCGGCTTGGCTCCATTTTAATGTGTGTTTTTGTTTTCCTGTTGTGTGCACTAACCTCACGTTCTCTCCTTTCCTCACTGTTGGTTTTGCGCTGCCCTGCGTAGATGATGGTGAATAGAACAACGGAGGTACACCTCAACTGTGCTTACTCTACCCATTGCACTACAAACAAATCCAATACCCCCATTCCCCCTGTCTTTGCCCCAAAACTCTGCCACTGCCCTATAGTGTTGCTTCTGCCTCACCAGCTTCTTATTATTTTTTCTCTTTCTCTTTTAATAAATATCAGCTTTTTCCATTCCCGTTCTTTCTTTCTGACCATTTTTGTCTATCATTTGGACTATTTTTTGTTCTCTTCTTTATCTTTTCTGAGTTTCTTTAATGTCCTTGTTTCTTTCTTTGGTCTGTCTCCTGCTTTCTATTTCCTGATGGATAGAGCCATGCTTTGGGTAGAAGAGAAAAAGCATGTCTCACTAATACTTAAGCAGACCCCTGATTTCTGCAGCTAAGAGCAAGGGTTCAACACTGAGGTATTTGACTGGAGAGCAGATAGTTAGAAACATTTAAAGGCATACTTATCAAGCTTCTATTTCAGCAGTTCGCACCAATGTTTCTATTAAAATCATAGAACAGAGTGGTGTGTTAAGATATTGAAGGAGCAGAATTTCTTTGTGACATCACCTTTAAATAAACATTAACACACTTTTTCAGTTTTTGAATCTTTATTTGTTCGAGTCATCTTATTGACCAGAGTCAGCTGACATTATTGTGTGGACTCAAGAGAAAAATGACCACTCTGATGAGTGAAGGCAGCAGTTGTTCCCGCCGGATGTGCACATAGAGTTAATAATGTGTAGAGAAGCTGGCATTGTCAGCCCAGAGGGATCTGTTGATGTACAGTCATTTGTTTCAAGTTATAAAGACATTAAAAATTTGTTGTTTTTTTTTAGTAAGACTTTGATGCCAGCATCATAAAGTGATTATGCCAGTTGTCATGAGCAGTCATAACAGCTTATGCCGATGACAACATGTTTACCCAACACAGTACTGTGTACACCCCAGGAAACTGCTGGTGCCCAGTGTAGTCTGAGACTAATTAAAATGTAAGCCTGTGTCAGCTGCATGTAGCCTACGATCAGCTGGTAGCTCACAGACCTTGTAGGGGAACCACAAGACAGTTTCACAGTGTTAGGCTGGTTCCATGATGAACAACTTTAGTTTTAATAAATGATTCAGAGGAGGGAGAATGTCAGGCCAAGTTTTGGAAGCTTAGCAGAAGAACCTTGTTAGCCAGCTGCAGAGATGGTCTGTTGGATTATTAGACTGCATTTTGACCCAGCCCCTCAGGCTTGTGCATGGTGCTTTGAATCAATCTCTGTAGGTTTCCTCTGGCGGAAACAACAGGACATGTTTGCAACAGTAGACATTTTTGTTTGTTTGTTTGTTTGTTTGTTTACAACAGCTAATTTTTGTTTTGTTTAGACTAGCATGGCTACCAGACAAGCTAATGCTGCAAGCAACTGTAGTTTGATTTGGTAGAGGTAGAGTAGTTTCGCTGCATGGTAGATAATTTCCCTTAAACCATGAACTAACCACCAACATTTTAAAAGAGTTGATGTTTTAAGAACATTGTTAATATAATGGAACAATTTCAGAGATTTGGGGGCACTGTCAGTGGTCAGTCATTAGAGACTGTTGGTTGACAAGAGATCCATAGACCCTCGTGATTATCTCAGTGTCACTAAGTTTATGTATACTTACACATCACATAGTGCTCTTCCCATGCTTTGATTTACAGTCATATAATATCTCTGATGAGACTTTAAAGCAGTAGAGCTAAAAAAAAAAAAATCCTTTCACTATGAACGATTTAGCATTAAATTTTGCAATGAACAGATACCAAATATCAGCTTCAGTGCTTTGCTCTTCTCCAAAACTGAAGTTGTTTTGTGCATTTCCCTGAGTGTAGTACCTGTTAGTATTTCTGTATTTGCTCTAGCAGTCTATACTTGTAATAATTCCCTGCAAAGTGGGTGGGAGGTTAGTTGTTCATATAAGACCCTGTGCATATGCCCAGTGGGCAGATACCTCAAAGACCACCTGCTTTGTGTTGAATTATTGGTAAATTGATATGAAAATTCCCATGACTTGATAGCTTTGGCCATGACGTGGATTATAGGAAACACCATCTCACTTTGACACCTGTTGGGAAAGCTATGTTCTCAATTTATTCTAGACTGTTGATGGAGTCAGCATGTACAGACTGAATGTAATGCTGTTTACTCTGAAGTCTTGTTGGTCATTTAGACTAAACTTGGAGAGGTATTGCAGTCTAGTCATTTCACCTTGTGAAAACTACTGTAAGTAGATTTTCCATTGTGATACATCACAGCCATGTATTCATACTGTTGAATGTATACTACACAATATGGTATACAGTTTGAGATTCACATAATGCTACACATTCAGTCCAGACACTGTTATGTTAATTGGTTAAATTATTTCTTGATTTCAAAGAAATAAGAAAGATGCTGATGTAACTTCAGTGATGCTTGCCTAAGTTGAACATAGATCTGCACTTACGGGCAATGAGCTGATGAGAGGTGCGGTTTCTGATTAACCTGTGGTTTGCCTTCCTTCTCTTTCTCTATCAGAGTGGCTTCACACCTCTCCACATCGCCGCTCACTATGGCAACATCAACGTCGCAACACTGCTGCTGAACAGGGGGGCGGCTGTGGACTTCATGGCCAGGGTAAGAGAAGACTGCCAGCTAGTGGCTTGGAGGATCACTTTTGTTATGAAAAACAGCAGGAGAAGGACATCTTCAAAGCCTTTGAGCTTAGTATCCACACGTCAGATCTGTTTGGATTTTTGTTTATGTCATACAGATTTTAATTCTCTCATATCCCAAGAAAACATTTTGGTGCAGACTTTTTTTTTTTAATTTTTTTTAAAAAGCTGAAAATTGTCTATATCAGGCCATAGGAAAAATATGGTTGTTGGTCTCCAGGGGATATGTTGTGTTTTAATATAGATTCTGGTTATGCAGCTTTTTGGCTTTGTTCTCCATGTGTGTGTTTGATCGGGCTAAATGATAGAATTTAGAAGCAGGTCCTGGACTCTTGGCTGCCATATATCCACACAGGTGAATGAAGCACAGTTGTCTTTTTTTTTTTTTTACTTTATTTTTATGAAATGATTTGTATCAGAGCTGCAAACAATAATTTGTATCAAAGCTGCAAAGTTATACACAAAATAATCAGTTCCACACATGTTTTCCAAAAGTCCATCATTTCTTAGTTGTACGAATGTCTCTTTCCTGGGTTAAATAGGTTGTCCATTTCTGGAAGCACAGTTGTCTGTTCACTTTGGTGTATGTTAAACATGCAACAAACCAACAGGTTTCTCCTATTTGGCCAGGAATGATCTGATATCACAGGCTCGTGCTTGAAAACTGGATATTTTAGACCTGTATCGGGAGATTCATATAGCTTGATAGTGATCTGAGGACTGTTATTCTCTCTCTCTCTCTCTCTCTCTCTCTCTCTCCTCACTTTCTGTGTTCATAAGAATGACATCACTCCCCTGCATGTGGCAGCTAAAAGAGGAAACGGAAACATGGTGAAACTTTTGCTGGATCGTGGAGCCAAAATAGATGCCAAGACCAAGGTGAACCCCCTCCCCACCCCCACCTCTCCACTGTTTGTGACCTGACACAGGGGGCCCAGTTCGGCCAAAACAGGGTCCATCTCTGCTGCTTATTTTATCTTTTATTTATGGTTGTGGAACATGCTATATACTTTTATATGACGCATTTGGATATAAAGATTCATAACTAAGAGCGAGAAGACATAGGTTTGTAGGTGTCTGTTTTTCTATAGACAAAATGCTACGGATTCTTTCTGTACTGCTTATGGCCCATTGGTGAACACTGTCTGACAGTCAGATATTTTCCAGTCAGATGATTTGTAACCAACTTGGACTCGCTGCTCAGTTCTGGACAGCCAAACAACTACAGAGGGAGGAGAGAGTTCTCATAACTCAATCAAATTATTCACACAGTGAACTGTGGTTTCATATGACTAATCCGTGCTCATGTCCATGGTAGCCTGTGGTTGACCCTGATTTGCGGTTTTAGGATGGTCTGACGCCGTTGCACTGTGGGGCCAGGAGTGGTCATGAAAAAGTCGTTGAGATGCTGCTAGACAGAGGAGCACCCATCCTGTCTAAGACCAAAGTAAGACTGTTTGCCTCTGACACTGCCACCTAGTGGTTCTTTAAGAAAATCACAATGTCTTATGCAAGCCCACATAGAAGTAATCATTATATGTCATTTTACACTTCAGGTGTAGATTTTTTCTTAAATTCTCAACTGAGCACTTCTATATTTCACATTTACAATTTACCAAGAGTATAAATGGTTTTATTACGTTCAGGTTCAAGCGAGTGACCTTATATAGATGGTTCAGTAACTCAAAGGATCTGACTGTCTGTTGACAGCATTGTGTGTTAATATGCAGTGTTTTGGTTTGAACGGGTGTGGCATAGCAGTGTGTTCGTGACATGATGGTTTTATCATTGGTATCGCTTCATTACTGTTTGTGAAACTAATATTTAATTTAGACTTTAATTTCATGTAGAGCTCAACCACACTTATAGTTTCACGTTGTGAAAGCAAATTACAGTTGGCAGCTGTCTTTAAACCTGCAATCTAATGTATATCAAATATGACATGGAAATTTGAAAGATAGATTTATTGGAAAGACCTAATGAAAAATGTAATACATTAAAACATGGATAAATTTTGTAACATCTATGTATATATTTATATATATTCTCTCTATGCAGAACGGTCTGTCTCCATTGCATATGGCAACACAGGGTGATCATTTAAACTGTGTTCAGCTTCTCCTGCAACACGATGTTCCTGTCGACGACATCACCAACGATTATTTAACTGCTCTCCATGTTGCTGCCCACTGTGGCCATTACAAGGTCGCAAAGGTCATTGTGGACAAGAAGGCCAATCCCAATGCAAAAGCACTGGTGAGAAGACCTGAAATAAGAGTGCCCCATCCCCCCAAAAATCTATTACTTTCCCTTGTGTCCTTCAACTTGTTTCTTTTTTAGTATATCACCTCCACTCCCTCTCTTGGTGTGTTTGACTAGGTGTGGTTCACCCCTGGTTCCTGTTGATATCAGCACTTCCCGTTTTGCCCTAATAATCCCATTAGGGGTATAGACTGATGTACCCAAACCCTCTGTGGCGTGACCCTTTCACACTCATTTACAGTCACTGCAGCTGGGAGGTCACAGAGAGGCTGGTCACACACCAGTAAACCTGTTGCTATGGTGTTGTTTTCATAGTGGATCTGATTGAGTGTCACTCATATAAGTGACAAAAGAAGAAGCGTGCCCAAAAAACACAAGGTTTAAATATAGACTCAGTGCCCCAGTGCATTAGAAAAAAAAAAAAAAAAAAGAGGATAGCCTTTTTTTTTCAAACCCTAATTCACCATCTGTGGTGAGGTGTGTACATATCTAACTCAGTCAGTGTGTACATATGTGTGGTATTTGGTCTTCAGAACGGTTTCACCCCGCTTCACATTGCGTGTAAGAAGAACCGTGCAAAAGTGATGGAGCTGCTACTTAAACATGGAGCCTCCATACAAGCCGTGACTGAGGTAAGAGAGAGAGAGAGTTGTAATGTTTATTTTTGGGTATATTCATGCAATGAATAACTCATACTAAAGTTGTTTTTTTTTCGTTTTGTTTTTTTTTTTTACAGTCCGGGCTTACGCCCATCCATGTGGCTGCCTTTATGGGCCATGAGAACATTGTGAAGCAGCTCATGCATCACGGAGCTTCTCCCAACACCACCAATGTGGTGAGACTCTCTTTTTCATTATTCCTGTTTCCTCTCACCTCAACAAGAATTTGACTAATGAGTTTTAAAACTATTTTCAGTCTGACAGTGACATCATTATAGACATCAGCTGATACGCAGTATTGCCAAAACAGCTGGTGAAATAATAGAATATGACTTAAGGCTGTTGAACTGTTGTTTTTAGCTGTACTACTGTTACAGAATCTTTTTAATGGAAGTAATACAAAGGAATAGGTTTGGTGCGGGTATATAGCTACAAAGATAAGAGAGCCATGAATATTTGATCTGTAGGTTGGTTTAAATCTTTAATTCACTGTTAGTTTCGGAAACATGTAGCTCATCTTGTTGTGTGTGTGTTTGTGTGCGTGTGTGTGTGTGTGAGACAGAGGGGTGAGACAGCATTACATATGGCAGCCAGGGCAGGACAAGCTGATGTGGTGAGATACCTACTGCAGAATGGAGCCAAGGTGGAGATAAAAGCCAAGGTAAGGCGCACACGCACACACACACACACACACACACGCGCACACACATGTCCGCAGACATCCTTGATAACACAGTAATGCTTTGATGTATGAAATATTTTGTTGTTCTGTTATTTTGCCACTGTAGACTGTATAGAGATGGAAAGTTGGAATAAATCTTTTCTACACGACTGTTACGCACGACACTTTTTTGCATGTATTTATGAAAATGGCAGATGGAGTGCAGAACAGAGCGTATCTAAGAGCATTCTACACCACTGTTATGAACACTCTGTGATACAATGATTTAATCAAATTTAAAGAACCTTCTCTTCTCTGAGAGCACAGATTGGATGGTCCTCAGACTATTGCGGGAACAGTTCAGCATTTGGGACTCATCTTATATTTTAGTATCTCACATGACCTTCTCTCTGTCTCTCTGAATCTTCAATGATGGTCCCTCAGGATGACCAGACAGCTCTGCACATCTCCAGTCGCCTGGGGAAGGCAGAAATCGTACAGCAGCTGCTGCAGCGAGGTGCGTCGGCCAACGCAGCCACCACGTCAGGCTACACCCCCCTGCACCTGGCTGCCAGAGAGGGCCATCAGGAAGTGGCCTCTCTACTGCTGGAGCAAAGAGCTTCTCTCTCAGCTGCTACCAAGGTCTGTCGACCATCGCCAAGCTCCACCCAAAATATACTGCTCATCATGCAGAGTCCATCCTCATTTTAACACTAGTTATTTGAGTATTTGGTCATGGTCCTCTTTGATGGTTTGATTATTTTTGTTTTAATACGTGTGTGTGTGTGTGTGTGTGCGTGCGTGTGTACATGTGTGTATGACCACGTTTTGTATGTGAGCTGTTCTTGAAGGTGACTCCTGTCAAACACAGATTAATGACATATCAAATCTCACTGTGCCAGTGTTCACTTCACCTCAACTCTCTCTCTCTCTCGCTCACTCTCTCTTGCTCACTCTCTCTTTCTCTCTCTCTCTCACACACACACACACAGTCCCTCATTCTGTCAACTCTCTCACTCACACACAGATTAACGGAGCTGAAACGTAAAACACAGCACACCCATGAAAGCAATACGTATAAAGTATATCTGGTTAATCTTTCCCATAAAATTTTAAAATTTCATATTCCAGAATTAATAAATTTAGCAAAGTTCTTGTCTCTATCTCTCTCTGTCCCTGTCATTCTCTCTCTCATCACACAGCTTTTCTTCAGGCTCTCTGTTTTTCTTGCATATATATTCACCTTTAATGAGTCTGCTTGGGCTCTGGCACAGCAACCCTGTTTTATGGTCAGTAAAATCTCTGACTCTGCATTAACATATTAACGTTTCACACTGATGACAGTAATGTCACTTTGTTTCCCTCACAGAAAGGGTTCACTCCTCTGCATGTGGCAGCCAAATATGGTCAGATTGAGGTGGCCAACCTACTACTGCAGAAAGGAGCTGCCCCTGATGCAGCAGGAAAGGTGGGAAAACACTCACACACAGACACACAGAGTTATACATGTAAAAAAAAAAAAAGTGAAATGTAAATTGGACAGCCGTGGTCTAGAGGTTAGACAACCGGGTTCGTGACCGAAGGGTTCGATTCCCAGGACCGGCATCCACGGCTGTTTCCCATTGCCCCCCCAGGGCGCAAGGAATGCTGTCCACTGGTCCTGCGTAGGGTGTGTGTGTTTTCTACTGGTGTGTTGGATGGGTTAAATGCAGAGGACAAATTCACTGCTCACTGTTCACAGTGTGTGTGCGTGAGCACAGTGATTTACATTTCCATAACACACATTCAACCAAAATAAATCAAGAAACTAACTCTCACTAGAGTAGTCTCACACTAGATATTCATACAAACAGCACTGATCAATGAACTGCTGACTGTGAACAAATTCCTAACAGTGTCAGATTATAGTTTTTCCCTATTTACATACCATTCCATGGAGCTCTATCTCTCCCAGTGCTTGTGTGTGCTTACCTTCCCTCTGACATGTTGGTGTTGGTTTGGGGGTTTTGGGTTTACTGTCCTCCTCCTCAAACACCTCTAATATGTGATGTATAAATGTGTGTTCCAAATGACTTGAGCACTGACTTGTCAATACTTTCATTATCATTAATGTCATATTTCTTATATATAATAATATATATTATTATTGTGCTAATAGTCTTACCTACAGTAATTTCTTTATTTTCTGTATTAGATGTCACATGCCTCTGGAGTAACCTGCAGAAGTGTCACAGTTCTCTAGCTAGTGGGCTGTTTTAGCACCACCCTAAAACTGATCAAGGACTCGGTTCACATAAAGCTGGTTCAGAATGCTCTTTCATTTGGAACATGTCTTGTTGATGTCTCACGGTGGTGCTGTACCATTAATCATGTTCTTTATATTGAGTGTGTGGTGAGCTGGGCTCCCTCTCTGAGATAATTCTAACAGAATGTGTATGTGGGATTGGGTGTGTGTGTGTACGTGCATGTGCACGGGGTGGCTTGTGTGTGTGTGTGTGTGTGTGTGTTTTAGACTGGGCTAACACCTTTGCATGTGGCTGCTCACTACGATAATCAAAGAGTGGCGTTGCTGCTGCTGGACCAGGGAGCCTCTCCTCATGCAGCTGCCAAGGTACCCTAACCTTCAGCCAGGGTCAGAGTTCTCCATGACCTCACAGTCCCAAACAACACCTAATATCATTCTGCTTCCAGGGCTTCACATGGACATGACTTGATTAATGTCATTTTCCTGCTAAAACCTCCTCATGAAATGTCTCATGGATATTCTTGTCAGTGTTCTGAAGTTAATCCTAAAAAATGTTCCCCTCAAAGGAACATCAGTTCATCCAGTCACCACAGAAATGTATGCAATCACTTCATGCTTTTTGAACAAATATTACTATCTCCACAGTTAACAAAAATGTACCCTTTCCAGAATACCTGAATGCACTCATTAGATTTTCTGACTGATATAAATCTTCCCTACTAAAACCCTTCATTCATCTGGACATTCAAGGTCATTACACTTCCTTTTCTGAGAGGAAATACTATTGAATAGCTATCCGCTGCCAGGTCTGGATTAAGGATATGTCCTCTTCACTCTAAACACACCAGGGAAGCTGTGTAAAGATCATCTCCAGGACAACAGGCCAGGAATGTCAGGGTGCATGCAGACTGGGGTCTACACTGAATGGTTGTAGGGGTTTCATGTCCACTGTGTATAAATGGGCTAAAAGGATAGTATGTGACATGGTGTGACTGGTGACCTATTTGACCTGCTGTGGTTGCCTCATTATTACCCAATACAGATGGAATGTGTTTTTGTTTTGTTTTATTATTTGTTTTAATAATGTATAGTTATACTGACTTTTCTATTAAGTAAATTCTTAGTTTGAGAGTACCTTTTTTTTGCAAATATCAAAACATGCCTGAGAAGTACAGGGTTTTAAAAAGAGCAGAGGAATGAGATATGATTAAAAATCCATCCTTTAAATTGTTTAAGAAGAGATCAATTTTAAAAGACTCCTCTTTTCAATATGCTCGTCTCTTTCCCTCCGTTTGTAGAATGGGTATACCCCTCTGCACATAGCAGCCAAGAAGAACCAGTTGGACATTGGGACGACACTGCTGGAGTACGGAGCAGAGACAAACGTAGTAACACGACAGGGCATTAGTCCTCTTCATCTAGCAGCACAGGAGGGCAGTGTGGACCTGGTGTCCTTACTTCTCACCAAGAACGCTAACGTTAACATGGGCAATAAAGTAAGACCACATTAACATACACTTGTGTTTTTATACACACACACACACACACACACACACAGTAACATGAATTAAATCACAAGCCAAATTACAGGTGTATAGACAGATTATTAAACTATTACTGAGCTAAAACAGTTATGCTAACAGTATATTTAGTGGCAGTATGCTCTGACCCAGTAATGCGCATGTGTGTGTGTGTGTGTGTGTGTGTGTGTGCGTGTGTGTGTGTATGTGTTTTGTGCTGTTATTCTACAGAGTGGTCTTACCCCACTGCACTTAGCTGCTCAGGAGGATCGGGTAGGCGTGGCAGAGGTACTGCTCAACCAAGGGGCTGATGTTCATGCCCAAACAAAGGTTAGGAGCCTGAACCTAGCATGTCACAATAAAAAACAGTACAAATGTGATAACTGAACTCTTACAGAGTTATAAAGACTCACTTTGGCTTTGATTGGCTGAACTAAGGCAGGGAGACAGAAGAAGCTAAATTCAAAGATGGGAGCTTGTGTCCTACATAAGGAGTAGTGCAAACAGTGTAGCTGTAGTAATGGTGTAAAGTTACAGTCATATGATATGATTCCCTGACAGTTTTACACACATATGATGTCTCCTGGTTAAAGTTTCCTATGACCAGACAGGAGTGATGAAACATGAGAAAACCTCTACCCTGTGCTGTTTTTCTCCCGTCTATACCTTTAACAATTTTCAATCTCTCTCCTCACTTCCCAACTCTCTGTCGTCTGATAAACCTCTCTTCCATTCCACCTTTCTATATCCCTCTCTCTCTATTCTCTCTCTTTCTTGCTCTGTTTTGCCACACAGATGGGTTACACGCCCTTGCACGTGGCCTCTCACTATGGAAATGTTAAGATGGCCAATTTCCTCCTGGAAAACCAGGCAAAAGTCAATGCCAAAACAAAGGTCAGTCTGCAGCATTGTTGTGTCTGTAGTAAAGTGTTATTTAAGTGTTAATTACAATTAAAGCATGAATTATAATTAAAACACACTCTCTCTCTCTCTCTCTCTCTCACTCTAGAATGGGTACACCCCACTCCACCAGGCGGCACAGCAAGGCCACACCCACATTATTAATCTTCTGCTGCAGTATGGCGCCTCTGCTAATGAGCTCACTGTGGTGAGTACAGGGACATTCTGGGAAAATGTGCTGAGTTCAGCAGCTCACAGGGGAGACTTCAGTCAGCAGGACACACGCAGACAACACACACACAACACACACACACGCACACACAAACACGCATACACACACATAAACACACACATGCACACACACACATACATAGATACACACACACATAGATACACACACAAACACACACACACACACAAAAACACAAACTGTTCTGTTGTACATGTCCCCATGCCAGTATCATTACACACACACACACCTCAATTAACAGAAGAAAGTTAAACATCACTGCACTGAATGCTAGAACTACAATAATCACACATAATTCTGAATCTGTCTCTCTTTTTTTGTCTGTATGTAAGAATGGGAATACACCACTGTCTATTGCCCGGCGGCTTGGCTATATATCTGTAGTGGACACCCTAAGAGGAGTGACCGATGAAAACCTTAATGCCATGGTAACACCTCTCTCTCTCTCTCTCTCTGTCTCTCTCTCTCTCTCTCTCTGTCTCTGTCTGACACAAACACACGCATACAGACACAGACACACACGCGCACGTGCACACATACACACAGAATGGTGGCTTTCTGAGTCCTTTTTAAATTCGCTAAACTATGATTTGAATAGCAAATAGTTGCACTACACAGTTTTCAACAGTTTTTCTCACAGAGGTCACAATTTAACCTTTCTGTCACAACTATGTAAATTGTATTTACATTAAGTGAGTTTAGTTGTAAATGTGCAAATATCCATGAAAACATGCATGCAAATCTGCCTCAGGCACTGGTGTTCTAGAGGCATAACTCAGGCCATATCATCACCATCCAAAGAGTGTTCTCCAGAATATGCTACTGTTACAAAATAACAAACTTATGATACAATGACAAAATAATACTTATAAAAACTCTATAACAGGATCTTTGAATTTTTATTGGTAATTATTACCCCTATTAACATGGATAAGAAAGACCTTGCCTGTTTTGAGATCATGCAACAGATGCTAAGGTGCATGCCCAAGTTCTAAGAATATATGGTCCAGACCTTATCAGAAATTTCTCAACTCTCTCTCAGTGACAAGCTTTTTTACAGCATAGGGGAGTGGCTGAATTAGCCTGGTAAATGTACTGAGTAATGCTATGGATCTTTCAATGTGTCTGGAATCTAACATAAAGGAGCTCTTTCACATTCACAGTGAGACACAATTATTTCATCATATTATGCCTTAGACATCACAAATACATTAGTTATTCCTGTAATATTGTTATTGATCTATCTGTTTAAACTTTGTGTGTTTTGCCTGAAACAGCCACTGACGGAGAAACACAAGATGAATGTTCCAGAGACCATGAACGAATTTCTCGACATGTCAGACGATGAAGGTAAAGAGACTCCAGATTGTTGTAACTGTACATTCCTTCTATCAAAACTACTGTGATCAGGAGGACTCTGTTGTTTTAAGTCTAATTTATACTTCAGCCAAGAATATTCATCCAAAAATAGTTTGTTGCCATGGACACTCTGTCAGTGTCCCACAACCCTGCTTTGTTTATTTACCGAACTATAATGAAAGGATTTGGAGAGAAGGGGTTGAAGAAATTAGGAAATACTTTTGAACATTATAAACAATTATCACTGGGCTTGCCTTGCAGTTGCCATAGAGACAAGGTACTCGACCACCATACCATACATGCATAAACTGCCAACAGAAACCTATCACTTAACAGTATACATTAGGCCTTAGACTTCTAGACTTCTCACTTGTCAAAACATACTGTTAATTTTTTGAGTTACAGTTTCAAAGGCCTCCGTGGCCCAAAAACTGACAAACAAAAGCCAAATTTTTCATTTCATTTTTAATTTCAACTTTTCGCTGTAGATATTCGAAAGGAAGCCCATCTAAAGGGCACACTTATCAAACAGTGATAATATCAACACCACCTTTGCACTCTTGTGAAACAGTGTGTTAACAAGTGCACCACCCACTTTTACCACAAAGATAGGAGAACATTTGCCATTGTTATTTTTGTGGTCTGTTTGTGTTTCTCCAACTGTCTGCATGTTTTTTTGCTCATGGACTGAGATGTTTGCTGATGTTGATAGAGTGTATGTCTGGTGATGTCATTATAATCACCTTGCTGTATGTATCCGTACCTCACAGTGCAGAAAGACACTGAGCGTGAAGCACTCTGCCAGGAGTGCCAATCTGATGGTGAGGAAGGTACTTGCCCCCCACATTCTAACAAGTTTGGTTTTAGTTGCTCTCTTTTAACAAACTCTTCAGTTAATTTAACATTCATGTAACCGACCTTGATTTTCAGGTTCTTCTGTTCTGTCTCTGACCCTTTGCTTGGCTTGTGATTTTGCTGTGTGGTTTCTTCATTGTGTGACGTGACTTAAACACGTAGTTCAACCAACCAGGTTATACTCCAATATTTTAACCACAAACCTTGGTGACTACTACAAACAAGAATGATGCTGATCAAACTTTGGACAGATTATACTGGAAAAAAAAAGATTTTTATGTGTACATTAGCTGCCTATAGTGGAATTTTATGTTTGAATGAAACTACCTCTGTCCTGACATGAGTCAGTTTTGGGCAGCAGTCTCACCCAGGAAAGATACTGCAGTAATGCTGTATACCAGACGCACTTTCAGTACTGATGAGCTTTCTGTCAAATGTTTGTACATCACCATGGAAACGCTACTTGCAGCAGTGAGAAGGAGTGTGGAGTTACCATGTGTGTCAGACGATACCATCGGAATCCTACAGGTGTTACTGACCTGTTGGCACGTGACTGATGGTGGCAAGGTACTTGGCAGGGCTTATAAAAAAAGACATTTAACAGAGAGAGGTTGCTCTGTTGGCTGTTGTAAAAATTAGACATAGCTTTAGTTTTTAACCATGACCTAATGAGTTGAGACTGTTTTGAAATAGAATGGTTGTGATGTAACTAAGGTTTAAATTCAAGCCAAGCATTTTTTTTCACTGATTCAGATATGGTGAATTCCATTTATTTTAAGGAATTTTTTATTTTATTCTGTGAACTGAGGTCAAATTTGGAATGTGCATGTTGATTTGCTTGCAACATAGACAGGGAAACCCATTGGGAGGGCACACTGTGTCCCTAATATGCGCATACATTCTTGCAAAGAAGCAATGTATTAGTTTATACATATATTATCTGTATTCTTATACGCTTAGAGCAGGTCCAGACTGCCCGTGAAGCAAACAAGCCAGGAAGCAGCTTCTCAGGAAAATGCTCCTAACATTTACAGATACAGTGTATCAGCATACAGGCACAGCAGTAGCTTTAGCTCCTAACAGAAATCAGGGTCCTGGACAAGGCCAGGATGGGAGAAGAGCTCACTGTGTAATCCAATTGAGAGTGAGCCAAGAAGGTTTCCACTTCTGGTCTTCCACTGCTGGAGCATGGCATGCAATGCAGCTGATCTCCACAGTTCTTTTTTAGAGCTCTCTGGGTGTAATGTCCCTGAATACTCTGAGTTATTGAGAGGGGATTACTGCTGGCGTAGCATCAGACAGTGTGACTATGCAGCACAGGCTCAGAGTCACAGAGGAGGTAACAGGTCTTCTAATGGTTATATAATGTTCTCAAGAACAACTTTGGAACTGATCTCAAGAACATTCTACAGATATATATATACATATATATACAACTCTGGAGAATGTATATATAGCCTACGTATAGCCCTAACATTCTTGAAAGATTTTATAGAAAAGGAGAAAAATGAGTACTTACTAAATTTTTCCTCACTTTGGTGTTTTAAATATTGGGGTCTAAAACACAGCCAGGGTGTGAATTCCAACTCCTACTTGCCCAAAAAATTGAGTAGTTGCAGGCTATCCCTTAGTGTGAAGTCCCCAAGCTCCAAACTCATAAACTTTTGCAAGGGAAAAAATTATTTATTTATTTATTTAATTTATTAATTTATTTATTTAGCAAAAACCCTCGCGCGCACACACGTACACATTATTTAGTGCTGCTCAGAGCAACTCATAGCCATGTGAGATGAGCTCTGCCAGATTAGCTTCTGTACAGGCATCTCTCTTCGGTCTGACACTAGATGCCTGCTGCTACTCTTTCCCTTTCGATCATGTGAGCAATTTTCTAAGTTCAGTTCAGACTGAACTTATGAGGGCGCCACGATAGAACATACTTTCTCAAGTCAAGATACTCTCTCAGGGTAAATCGTATTCGACTGGAAGATGCCGAGGCAGGATCTCATATGACAATCGGTTCCCTAGAGTGATTTGGAGAGTTCATTTTCGCGTGTGGTACTGAATATTCAAAGAGGCTGACAAAGGATATACCGCAACATTTCTGCTACGGTCGCTGGTGCCGGCATATGGCTGCAATTCTGTGTAAGAGCAGTGGATATTTGTAGTTATTGTACAGAAGACATACTTTAGGTTTGAATATTTTTTCAAATGCTGCTGCGGCGTTTTCTCAGTGTGGGTTGTGCTGTTTTAAGTGTTCACCGGGTGAGCGCTGTCGGGACAGACCTGCAGAGCTAGAGTGTCCTGAGTGTGCGCAACGGAAAATCGGTCTGCTTAACGGAGTAAGCTAGTTCTTTCAAATGTGAGGTTGCATTGCATTTTAATGAGTGGATATGTATTTCCGTTATGTGAAAATACGGTGTGAAGCCTGCATTTAACCTAGACGCAGGCAGAAGAAAAATGTCAGTGAATAGATTTCGAATCAAGAGGGAGTGCGGCACCAACCGGGGACGGTAGCCGGAGGGGAGGGGCTGCAGTGTGGAGGAGAGGACTTGCAAGAGTCGGTCGAGAGACAGTGTGCTTTGCTGCGGAAGGATTGCTGAATTCTGTTTTTTTTCTCCCCTGATTACTTCCCTTGTGTAGAAAAATATCTGTCACTGCGCACGACGTGAAAAGTATCTGTCTCTGGTTTTAAAGGACATAAAAGCGTCGCAAATTAATTCACATCATAATATCACATGTTTGTTAACCGTCAAATCAGTCTACTTCCTGCATGATTTATAAACTGCTCTTTAGAGTTCATTAATGCTGATTCCAGAAGATGTGCCTCGTTTAGGTGTTTTCTCCATAAAGCGACGTTTAAAAGTTGCAGTTGGTGTCTTTAATCTGAAGTATCTGAGATGAACACAGTGCTGATGCCGGTGTAAACAGCTGATCAGTTGTTGAGAACAGGTGACAGGGAAAACCTTGTGAAATGCAACGACGGAGACCACTGTTGGCCATTGAGAACTTTAAAAAAACGAGAACTGTATTAAGTGACATTGATTAATTATCGAAGACCGTGAACCGGACTCCGGTGTGTGTGTGTGTGTGCGTGTGTGTGTGCGCGCGCGCGCGTGCGCCTATTGGGGGGGGGGGCGTGCATGTAATGCCGCAGCGAGAGGCCCGCAGCTCCCGAATCACCACTGAGTAACGCCGGTTCTTGTCTTCAGGCGAGGATGCTATGACCGGGGACACAGACAAGTATCTGCGGCCGCAAGACCTGAAGGAGCTTGGTGACGATTCACTTCCGCAGGAGGGCTATATGGGATTCAGTGTAGGAGCTCGATCTGTAAGGTACGACTTTTCATTGGCTCAGGTTTTCTCATTCAAACTTTATGCTAACAGGGAATAGCCTACGATAACTCACAGAGAATGTACCGCAGTGGATGAGATTATGTGATAGCCACCAAATATTTGCAATAAATGGTTATGTGGCACTGGCTCTCAACAGGTCTGAGACTAATACAGTGAAGAGATTGTTTTTCACTCAATGTGCTATTAATACTCTAAGCATCCGTAAAACAGAGATTGCATAATTTGCTTATATATAGCCTGGGACATTGGTGTCACTCTGCAAGTCACCTGACAGGTTTTCTCCGTCACTGCTGTTTATCATCAGTTTATCATAACATGACTGTGGAGAGATATACGCCTGTAAGAGATTAGTGTGCTAAGGAGAGCAAATATGCTAACATACAAACCTAGCACTCTATCAGCTGGGTATTGTGTCCTGTCCCCTTATTGTCTGTGTTTTATGCCTCTGGTGACAGTACATGAGAACAGCAGATGCATGACTGGATTAAAACTGTGACATCATCAGGAAGTGGACATGTAGTGAATACTGAAAAAGGACCAATTGAGATTTTGGTGTTTCACTGATTGGGTCTGAAAACCCAATGTTTAGAAGCATGCTGTTTGTTTGTTGCAGGTGTGTGTGGGAAGGGAGATGTGTTCATATCAATGTGTGTGTTTGTTTGTATATGTGTGTGTGCTCTTGTTGAATGAGGAGTGACAGCATGGTGTTATTAGGCCCATGGTGTGTTGTTTTACTGTTGACATATCTACCTGCTGTGACAAAGGCAGGTCTCTGAGCGGAGTCATCGAAGCTCAGAGTGCTTACTCTCTCCACTGCAGTAACAACTCTTAGAAACACTGAGAGGAATTCTCCTTTTAAGGCTTTTATTTATGGACAAACTAATTTAATCTGCAAATTTGACTAGTGGGTGAAAAAAGATCCAATTCGAGTTGTTGCTATGCGTCCAGTATTTGTCAAATTTGACAGTTGTATGAGACAGTATGGCTAGCTCTTCTTATCTGTGTTGAAGATAAGGTTTGCCTACATTCAAGGATGACATTGAATATTCAAATAATGCACACATTGGTCTCACTGACACTACCTCAAGTGCTTCACTTTTAAATATACAGCATTCTTGCTACTAGCCAAGGTAAGACACACCGGTAGCTTTTTTCCCTTTACAGCTTAAATTAAATGTGAATATGATACTGTGTTTGCAGTTGGTCACCAGTTTTGTTTTTGAGATGTTGAATTCAAGTTAAATATGTGACTGTTGAAATTTTGCCAGGTTACAGTTAGTCAGTGGGATATTGATTGTGATGAATCATTATTGTACTGTGCTGAGCCTTGGAGCTTTCTCCTAACATTTCTGTTAATGACATCAGTCTAGCATTGTGTGTGCTCTTGGACGGGGCTGTTGTATTCTCTAAATTGATTCTGACAAACTTAGTACATCTTTACAAACAGTCTCTGTCTGTTAATACGTGCACACAAACTGTAAGTAGAATGAGAAAGGCACACACACATACACATGCGCGCACACATTTAGAGTAACAGACTACAAGCACAAACTTTGGACTGCATAGTGAAATATCAAACAAATTCTCTCCTAACACATTCATCTGTATTTATGTGTAAGATTTGAACAAAGAATTCACAGAATTGTAATAATTTATAGTAATTCTGACAGAAATGAGGAGATGTAGAATTAGACCAATGTCTAAATTCAATCCCTCTCATAGTTTTAGTTGGAAAGAGGCTACTTCCAAATACTTGTTTTCAAACGTTGCATATGGAAAATAAAAACACAGACACAGATATGCACACGCAGGCACATACACATACATGCACATGCACACGCGCACAAACACACACACACACACACACACACACAGAGTCCCAGTCCTGTTCAGGAGCAGAACACATGTTAAGGCAATGCCTGAGAACCATTCTCTCTAAGCTCATTGCTTCTGTCGTCTTCCAGTGCTTTGCTTTTTCACTCTTCCTTTTTTCCCTCACTCCCTCTCTTTCTCTCCGTCTCTGTAGCCCCAGAATCAGGTAAGAGCGCTCGCTATCCACTTACATCGTTTGTCACTTCTAGAGCGGCCCCTTTCCTTCTGAACTACAACTCCCATTATGCATCACTTCATTACTCCATTGTGTGACATACTACATCATTTCCACTGCAGAGCCACACTCATTTCTGTCACACGGTCACATAATGTTTTCATTCTTCATATGAGCCTATTGTAGCAACACTGTAATGTTGTGGTGAACTGTGGACCCTTTAGAAGGAGTTTTGGTTTGAGGAAAGGAAGGCAATCGCTATATGTTTGTGAAGCGTTAACAGTTTTTTTTTTAGTTTTGTTTTGTGTCGTGGTAGATTAACCCCTGTTCAGTTAAATGTGGCATGGGTTGCTTTGTCCTTTTTGTTGTTGTAATTGTTGATTTTTTTGTTTGTTTGAATTTTCAGTTTTTAATAAGATGTCTTTTATGTAACTTCCAGGGAATGTGCACATGGTTTTCATCAAGAATCAATCAAACAACCATAAATACACCAGTCAGGTTATGAAGCCAATTAGGTCCTTGAGCATCATAAAATTTAATGTGTTGTAAATATGAAAGCATTTGTTATATATTAACATAAAAGTGTTCACAAACATTGTATGTTCATTAACACAGTTATATATTATCAAACATTGTGTGTCTTTTCACACAGTTCTATCTTTATGAGTTGATAGTGTACACAGTGAATGTGTGCACATATGAAAACTTGAGGACAGAAAAGTGGTGCAAATAGCATACCTCACACTGTTAGATGTGAAAGTGAAAAATGGTTACAGCTCTGTCAAACACACACACACACACACACTGACACATGTGTATGTTACACACAGAGACATATAAGTGCATGCGCACACATATAACCTTGGAACGGAAACTGACAGGTGTGTGATAGAGGCACTTCAGGTACTGTGGGGAGAGAAATACAAATATTCACTCTTCACAAGATCACACTTGTCATACAATCTAGGCTCTGTTCATAGAGAGACAGTAAGAGGCAGAGGGAGAGAGAAAAAGAGGGAGAGGAAAGTGGTGAAGGAGGTGTAATGGTGCCAGAGAGAGAGGAGGAGCAGTTTGAACAGTGCTGCTTTACAGAGACCTTTAGCAGATTGAAAAATAAGAATGATAACAGAAAGAGAGATGTTGTGTGAAGACAAGAATAAGGACAGAACAAAGGATATGGGGTTTGCTCAAGTGCAGGGGAAATTGTTAAAGTTGTTGCTTAAGTATAACCAAACTGAACTGATTGGAAGGAGAGACAGGAGAATGAAATAGAGAGATAGACAGAGAGAGAGAGAGAGAGGGGGGCAGAATGGTGAGAAAGGAAAACCACTGCTTCTGCCCATTCATCTGTAGCGTTCAATAAAAGCATAGAGCACTGCACAACACACACACACAGACACACACACACACACACACTGCTCGGCTCTGATGGCTCAGTAGGTGTATTGTACAGTGCAGTACCCACTCAGTCCTGCTGACTGCTGCAGAATTCTCTCTCCACCACACACCAGCCCAGAGTGAATCAAGGGAAAAGCCAGGGGTGTGTGTGTGTGTGTGTGTGTGTGTGTGTGAGAGTGAGAAAGAAAAGCTCAAAAGAGAGACCTGCACTCAGTCTGCAGGCTTCAGAGACAAAACACTGAAGCTGCAAATACACTCTTATGGTGCAAAGAATTTAGGAATTATATCCAAGTGACGCTTTTGTGGAATAGATATTCCAAGAATACTGTGACAGGTTACCACAGATTCACCTCTTCTTCCGGATTATTCTTTGCTCATTTTAAACTACTCTTAGAGTGGGTGTTTTAAAATCTAATCTAATTCATTGTTAAATACTTCAATCTGTTAATCTACTTGTGCATAGATCTCAGAACCCTCAAAAGAATATAACTCAGCAAAGTGTAGTTCACCTGCCCTTGAATAGCCTTTAGATCATCTCTAGAAACATTACACACTAAAATAACTCTCATACCTCTCCACCTCTCTTCTCCTCTCTTTTTGCATCCTAGGCCTCTTTCCCCTTTCTTCTTTCCTCCATCAGTCTGCTCTAGTTCTGAGCAGAGCTGTCCCAACTTCCCTTTTCCCTGGAGGTTACATGCAGTAATGTGTATATTTTTGTTTTGTGTTTGTTTGTCCATGTCTTTTGTGTGTATGTGCGTGTCCTTCGCTACGTTGTGTGATAACCCTTACACACTCCAGCCTGCGCTCCTTCAGTTCGGACAGGTCAAACACACTGAACCGGAGTTCATTTGCAAGAGACAGCATGATGATTGAGGAGATCCTGGCACCCACCAAAGACACGGTACGATTCCGTGACCCACCTTTCTTTCACACTGTCTTTCTGTTTCTCTCTCTCTTTCTCTCTTTTCTGTCTTTCTGTTGATTCAAGATTCAAGAATTTATTTGTCACATGCTTAGTTGTAGAAGTACAGCGGCAGTGAAATGAATTTCAACAACTCCAACAACTGTGCAAGCTGTAGTGCAAACGTAAAGCTATAATAAAATTACGTAAAGAAAAGAAATATAAAACCAAAGCTACATACAGGGAAGTAACAGAGAATAAGTAAAATAATAAATATAATCTGTATCTCAGTAAACACCCCTCTCCCTCCTTAATGTTAACTTGCCTGTGAGTTTCTACCAGACAAAGTTTAGATCATCAAATTGTACTTTTTATGTGACTCATATTTGACTCTCATATATTCACTTCAAATAAAACTTACAGTTGAAACAGTTTAAACGTGGCCCTAGTATGTATGTGTGAGTGTGTGTAAAAAATCATATAATATGTAGGTGTTTTCAGATTTTCTTTCTGGTTTCTGCACTGAAAAGCCTCTTTTGATTGTTAGTTATTGTTGTGCTGGTGGCAGATATGCCTGGAAAAGAGGCTCTTATAATGCCAGGCTTTGGTAGGGCTCTGTACAGGTGGAGGCAGGGCCCTGAGGGAAACAGAGAGGACTATGTTTACACAGGAACATGTTTGGGTGGAGGGGAGAGGCAGAACAGACATCACAGCCAGGTGCTCTGTAAACAATCCCCTTATCAGCACAAGCAACACGTTCGGACCTCTTTTTTTTTCGTTTTTTTTTTTTTTTTTCATTGCCTCACAGTTCTGTTGGACAGCAGAGTATGTGCTCTCTTTAATACCTCATGTTCAACAAGCTCCTGCTTTGCAGTTTCTCTACAGCACAAAAAGATTATTAAAACGAATCAGAGATACAATTTTCAGACATGGTTAGGCTAATCTGACCATTCATAGTAAGTTTAGTTGTAAGTAGCCTTGTCAGCAATTCAACAACCAAGAAAGTAATCGAACAGTGGGCATACATATAAACAGTCTTTTTCTTTCTTCCCGTCAGTACTAGTGTGGCGTATTTTTATGTGCAGTGTAGTAATGTCTGCTGTGTTTTTGAATGACGTTTGCCTGAGTTGATACTATGTGACGAGTCAGGTGAGGTTAACTGTCTTCGAATGAAAGAGGTGTTCGTCGAAATAAGAGTTTAAGTGGGTCACAGAGAAGTCTCTACTAATGAGAATACACAGAAAATTTAAACCCAGATACTAATCTATGGGAGATGGTCCCTTGGCTGTCGATTTAACACCCTTCTGAAATAGTTTTACACTACTTACTATTTCAAGTTAAGTAAAAGTTTTTATATGTTTTCCTCCCCTGCTGTGAAAAGCTCCAGAGTGTCTATAAAGACATCTCTTACATGGCTGACCCACCAACTAAGGTACAGCATGGCCATCCAGACTGTATAACACATCCCATCTAGTAGCATGTGAAAGCACTATTACGTTTCCCTCCTTGGTTCAGTGGTTACTGAGTTTTCATTTTTTTGTGTTTACAAATGATAAAAAGAAGCCCGCTGGAAATTTCATGTGACCCATCAGTGCTTGATTCAAGTTTGTTTAACCATTTTTTTCATACATACTTATTGCATGTATAAGACATTCTTTTAAGGCAGCTGCCTGTGTCAGTATCTTATAAGTTTAGGGGGTTTTTTTTCTTTGTTTTTTGTTTTTGTTTTTTTTTTTTTCATTGCAAAGATGTGCTACCTGGAAATGTATAAGAATGTAGAAACAGATATATCATGTGCTTCCAATGGGAATTGTGGACAATTCATAACATTCTTAGTCACCAACTATCTGCTTACCTTTACCCTTTCATGAAACCATATGACCTTGTGTGTATGTGTTTGTATATTCACAGCACTTGACAGTGACCCGAGACTACAACAATGAGTGTTTAAGGCGTTACAGCTGGACCCCAGACACAGTGGACCATTCTCACAACACTGTGTCCAGCCCTGTACACTCTGGGTAAGTACATTGGTACTCAGTGATTGGATAGCAGTATGGAGGGACAGAAGGTCATAATGTAAAAAAAGTCTCAAGCTGTAGTTGTCTTTCAGTTGCATTTGCTAGTTCCCTCATATTAGACTGATAGTTTCTTTTACTGAAGTGTTTTAAGATATCATTACTGCTCAGAGATTAATGGTAATAAAAAAAAAACAGCTGTTTCCCTCCATGGTTGCCATGGTTGTGACTCATTTGAATTGCATGTGTACAGTAAAGCTCATGCCTCAATTTGCCTGCAATGTGCAGTCTATCATTTACCGTTGGTCAGTTAAAAAGGCAAAACTTTTTTTTTTTTTTTTCAAAGCTACGTTTTTTTTTTTCCTTTGGTGTTATACCTGCCTGGGAACATGTGATGGATTGTGTCAGCATTGTCTATTGGCTTATATGTGAGCTTTGTAACCATGACAGTGGTAATGACTGTGCAATGATAATGAATGTCATTTTTTTTTCTTTTTGCCTCCTGCATTTTTTGTCCTCTTTTGTTTATGTTTTTCTTTCACAGCCTCTCTTCCCCGCTTCCTCAGTATGATTCCAGGTGAAAAAATGTGTCCAGTGATGTTCTCTCTTTCTCTCTCTCTCTTTCTCTTTCTTTCTCTCTCCACACTCTTTCTGGTACTCTTACTTTGTTTTTGACTCTTCCTTGTGACTCCTCATTCACACTGTTAAAGTGGTATCTGTGCTGTAAGGCTAGAGATACATTGGTAGCTGCATTTAAATTAAAAAACTATGCCCTTGCATTTATCAAACTACAGTAAGACCATGGGTTTACAGGGAGTTTTATTAAAGAAACATGTGAAACTTCACTTACACCTATATTATTGCCTACACCATGTCGGTCATGGAAAATCAGGCGTGATGGGAGAGCAGAAATGTCATCTTTAGACACTGTTATCACTGTGCAGTGTGTAAATACAGTTATGGTTATCTTAGAGATAGTGATGGTCTGGTTTTATCCCCTTACTCCAGCTTACTGAACCATCCCTCTCTTTGATGACCTTATCACTAATGCCAAGACCTACAGGTTTTAAATGCTTATGAATGGGATTCATGTGGGGAAAAATAACCTATGTAGCACTCCTAATTTAACTCACCAGGTTTTGTCATTGATTGTTAATGAAGTGTGCTTGATTTAGTTGATCATTTGTGAAGGTGGTATTTATCACTTTGTCAATCACAGATCACAGCTTCGAAATAATTGATCTTGGCAGTAGCATTGTTTGGATGTATTTTCAATGTAGGAACTGATTAAATAATGAAGTAGAAAAATTTTTCCTCCCCAGTATTACATTGTCAGGATGCAGTTTTATTTTGTTTCTGGTTTTCTTGTTTTGTTTTTTTTTTTCACTTTTATTGTAGTGATTGTTTTCTGGTACATAACTTTGGCCATAACATTCTTTGCCAAAGCTGAATGTGTGGGATACACGTACTGCCAGGTTTAAAAACTCGAAGCCCCATCACCTCTCTTTCTTGCTTTCTTTCTTTCTCTGGTCTCTAACAGTCTCTTTCTCTTTGGTGTGTTTTGGTTGTATGGTGATCACAGCATGAGAATCGTTCCTTCTCACTTGTTTGTGTTTTCTTGTGCCGTGGGTTGGCTTGTGTTCCACTCTTTTTTTGTTCTCTCGCTCCTTTTGCATCTCTCTGACCAATCTCTGGTTCTGTGCTGGCAGGTTCCTGGTCAGTTTCATGGTGGATGCTCGCGGTGGTTCCATGAGGGGAAGCAGACATGATGGGATGCGGATCATTATCCCTCCCAGGAAGTGTCAGGCACCTACACGGATCACCTGCCGACTGGCTAAGCGACATCGCCTAGCTTACCCTCCACCTATGGTGGAGGGTGAGGGTCTGGTCAGCAGACTGGTGGAGGTCGGGCCTGCTGGTGCCCAGTTTTTAGGGTAAGGGCTTCGTCCATTTTAGTTCAAATGCAAATGCTACATTTTTGCTCAGACGGTGTTTCTCTGTGGTCAAATTGGAGAACTTACTGGTTTCAGTCAAAATGTACTTGTGGTTCATGTATGTAGCTTTTGGTACAGTGTGAGACATTCTCTCTGCTCCACTGTGTTCCAGGCCTGTAATTGTGGAGATCCCTCATTTTGGCTCCATGAGAGGGAAGGAAAGAGAGTTGATTGTACTCAGGAGTGATAATGGGGACACGTGGAAAGAACATCACTATGACTGCCGAGCTGAAGATCTCACTGCACTTCTCAATGGCATGGATGAAGGTCAGTCTGTAGAGTCCATACAGAATAACAAAATCTGCATACACCTGAGCTAACAAACACACACTTGTTTCTTGAAATAATGCACAATAACCATAATTCTTCGTATGTTTTTCATAATGTTTATTTTGCTGAAATTCTAATTATTGATCTGTAATACTGCTGTAGCTGTGGGTGTTATGCTCAGGAAAATACAACATGGCCTCTGCACTGTGGCACGCAGATATTATTTGTTGAGAAATTGAGAATGAGAAAGTGACAGAGCTGTATGTCTGTAATTTGTTTGCATTTTTTCTTCTTTTGTTTATTAACAGAACTGGACAGTCCTGCTGAGCTGGAGAAGAAGCGGATCTGTCGTATCATCACCAGGGATTTCCCGCAATACTTTGCGGTAGTGTCACGGATCAAGCAGGAGAGTGATCACATGGGTCCAGAAGGCGGAGTTCTGTCCAGTGAGACCGTTCCCATGGTGCGGGCCTCCTTCCCTCAGGGAGCACTGACCAAGAAGATCCGGGTTGGATTGCAGGTACGGAATTTCACTTCAAAAACATCTCTCTGTTTGATTGATGAGACCAACACTTCATTCATTCTTACCATTTATCTAGGTCTGACTGGGATAGAGAATAGCATGGGGATGCTACCTCAAAAATGGAATTAAGCAAGTCCTTCCAGAATTTCTGACAGTGAATGGTTGTTAATTAACCCATGGATTTTATCTGAGAACCATGGATATAATCAAAGCCGTTTAATAAAATTAAAGCCAAAACCAATTTGTATCAAAAACAGGAGTGATGATGTGTCATTATTAGACATGCTTATGGATTTGCATGAAGTGATGCAGTTGGGTTTGACAAAAATGCTGTTATGGTATCAAAAGGAAGTACTGATGTTTGTTTGGTGTCAGACTGCAGTGATGTACCAAGACTCTCCTCCTATATTTCAACCCATCAGGCTCAGCCAGTCCCAGAGGAGATGGTTCGGACCATTATTGGTAATCGAGCCTCTTTCAGCCCCATTGTTACTGTTGAACCCCGAAGGAGGAAGTTTCACAAGCCCATTACCATGACGATCCCAGTGCCCCCTCGGTCAAAGGAAGCTGCTGCTAACGGTCGCAAGGGTGAATCCGCCCCCTGTCTCAGACTCCTCTGCAGTATCACAGGTGAGTGAGGAGGTCTGTTTTTTAAAGAGTGTGGCCCATGGCAGAGCATTTTGAAAATTCATTTTGTACTGTATGGTTATTATAGGTTTAAACACGTTATGAATATATGGATGTCAGCGTGACATCAGTCAGCTAAGAATAAGATCACCTCGGCCCCTTGAGTTCTGTTGTGGTAAAATGAAAGGTGGAGTTTTTTTCATGAGGGACCACATAATGACATGGTGATGTATTATTGGGTTATGAGAGAAGGAGATTTGATAGCATAAAGGAAAACAAGCATAGCTTCCCTGTAATTTTAGGAAGGTTAATAGCGTTTTGGACAAAAACTGACACTGAACGAAATGTCGAAGAAGAAAGTGTGTGTGTGTGTGAGAGAGAGAGAGAGAGTGCGTAACATATGTGACCTCTTTGTTTCTAGGTGGCACATCTCCAGCTCAGTGGGAGGACATTACAGGCACCACTCCACTGTCCTTTGTGACTGACTGTGTATCTTTCACAACAAACGTATCAGCCAGGTAAGACACACCCAAACACATACATTTACACATGCTCATTCTCTACTCACACAAAAAAAACATCTTTTATGCTCCCCCAGAGTAAACATGAAATGAAAAACATTGTTCAAATGCATGTGTATGTGAGACATGGCAAACAGCTGTCATTTTCTGTCTCTATTCCCAATTAAAGTCATGTGCAAATGTGGACGTTCTCTTCTAAAGAAATTTGATTATTTTAATCATGTGCCATGATGCGCTCGGCCTGCCAGACTCTCAGTGATTTCAGCCATCACTCTGATCTTCCAGCATTTGCTCAAACACAGGGCATCATAGGAGCTCCTTTGAAAGGATATTGGCAATAGAGGAGAAAGACTAATGGAAATATTCAGTCATTTAGGAGGCTTGAATAAACAAGACTGGCAGAATATTCCACTTTAAGTCTATTTTGATATGAGCAGAGTAATGGTTATAGCAGGTGTTTGTCCCTCTGTTCATTAGTTATCAATACTGACATTTTTGTTCTATTCTGCCACAAGAGATATGTAAAACCTTTTTTGTCGTAGATAGGTCATTTGCAAGTGGTCTCTCAAGAGTTTTCTTAGCGTCATCAGTTATCACATTGCACCTCCTCTCCTCTCCTCTCCTCTCCTCTCCTCACCCCTCCTTTTCTCTCCAGGTTTTGGTTGGCAGCTTGCCAGCAGATTCCTGAAACGGTGAGCTTGGCATCTCAGCTCTACCGAGAGCTGATCTGTGTGCCATATCTGGCCAAGTTTGTGGTGTTTGCTAAAATGAATGACCCTGTGGAGTCTCGCCTGCGTTGCTTCTGTATGACTGATGACAAAGTAGACAAAACCCTGGAGCAACAGGAGAACTTTGAGGAAGTGGCCAGGAGCAAGGACATTGAGGTGTGTTTCTGTGTCCCACCCACACAGACAAATATAAAATCGGAAGGGACACACACAGGAAATAATTTATTTTATCAATGATTGTGATGTTAACAAACAAATAATCTGTGATTGTTAAGGTAAATTACATTATACAGTTGCCTATTTAAAATGTGAATGTTGAATGTTTCCAGGCTTTGTGAATGGGTTTTCACCCAAATATTACACCACAGTCTTAAAACACAAAACAGTATTTGTTTACACAGTTGTTAAATTTAGAGGAAAATCCAACATGTTCCACATGGCTTAGAGGATTTAACGTCTCTTCCTTCTGCTTGCTGTGCATAAATCGTCTGTTAAATCAGTACAGATGTAGCCCAAGGACACAGTCTTCATATGTGTAATAATAAAAGAAAGACATTTTGTCACAGTTAGACAACTATACTGTTAATCTCACTGACAGGTCATTATTTCTGCTCACCTACACAAGTGCGGTATAGGCACGGCAAATGGATCAAAACAGAAAACATGAGAGTCTGTTATGGAATGGAAGATTGCAGTAATGTGGCTTTCAGTAGTCACTGCAGTCCAACAATCTGCTGTGAGGCCTAGCTTTTCAGGTGCAACAAACTGTGCCTTGACTTCTTATTTTGTGCAGCAAACTGTACCTTGAGTTCTTGTTTGGTGCAGCAAACTGTACCTTGAGTTCTGTTTCATAATGCCTTTGAATGCAGCACACCACAATAACTGGGGATGGTGATTTGTAGTCCGGCTCAGTGAATTTGATCAAGCTTTTAAAACCCTCACCTTCGACCGTATGGATTGACAACATGCCTTTTTCAATCATTTGGCGTAACTTTGTGTGACTGTCTCAGTAATATGCTTACTACATTCTCACTTGCCGGTTAACACTGCAAGTATGTTAGGTTGAGTGAGGCTATCATCGTTTGCTGCTTACTCTATGCCTGAATGCTTGTTTTACATGTGACACATCTTGGGGCTTGCATAGCTGTTGTTCTGTTTTCATGATGATAAATTATCAAATTGTGCTTAGACCATTTCTTCCTGCTTACACTCGAAATGGATGCCAGCACCTAGATTTAGATGCCCCAGCCAACACAGTCTCACTAAGTTGAAATGTGGAGCTCCATCTGGTGGACAGTTTAAGTCATTATGTTTTGTCCAAAGTAGGACTGCGACATTCACTGACCCCAAGTACAACAAATTGTTATACTCATTAAGCTGGAGTGATGTGACTGTGTAATGAGTTATAATCGATCACTGTTTGATCATTCCTAGAATACATGCAAAAATATTCAGGCATACACCCTGACTATACATACATGTTCTCAAACTACGCATAAAGATGAACCTGTGTCACATGCATAGAATCCCTGTTTTGACTGATATTCTTCTCTTGATTGACAGGTCCTTGAGGGAAAGCCCATTTATGTGGATTGTTATGGCAACCTTTCCCCACTGACCAAAAGTAGCCAGCAGCTCATATTTAATTTCTATGCCTTCAAGGAGAATCGACTCCCTTTCAATGTGAAGGTAACAGATATTTCAGTGTCAGCTTTGATTTTTATTTTGAATGAATTCCCACATTACATTACACTACTCTTCAGAGTGCCTATTTGGAGGCATGTGTAAAATGATTGACTGATTCATGTGGGCATGTGTGAAGACAAATGCTCACTTAAATGATATGTTACCTGCATGCTTGATTGGGGTGTAGACTGGAATGTGACCCCATTTTGAGCAGTAATGCTTTGGTATTAGTTTGGTATGTTTGATCTGCCTTACAGATCAGGGACGTGGGTCAAGAACCCTGTGGGCGTCTTTCGTTCCTAAAAGAGCCGAAGGCCACCAAAGGTCTTCCTCAGACAGCTATCTGCAATCTCAACATCACACTGCCAATTCACAGAAAGGTATGGCTGCTAAAAGAATTTTGATCTCACAGTTAACTCCAGCACAAAGACATCCGTGCAAATATATGTTCCTAGTGCATATTCAGTGGTCTTGTTCAAAAGATTTTCAGGCTAAAATCGCTGCAGTGCTTGTCCAAGCTGACATGCATAAATGTTGTACTCTCTCTGGCTGGCTTTAGCTGTGGCATTTTTGCATTTTCTTGATGTGCTGCTACCTTTTAATATATAAATGTGTTTCCCTTACCATCTACTTCCTCTTTTCCTAACTGTGCTACTACTGCTGCTCTCTCATTATCACCCCCCCTTCTGCAATGCATCATGGGGAATGTCAGGAAATGGAGTCGGATCCCGATGATGAGGTAAATACGTCTCTGTGCCACAGTATTCGGTGTAGGTTTTTTTTTTTGTGACCATCTGCTCTTTAGGCTTACAGCGCTAGTTTTTTACAGGCATTGCTGTGATGATGTTCTCCATTGTCATAACTGGCCATAGGCCTCTCCTGCTAGTTCATAAGCTTGAATATACAGTGGCTCTGTTTAATGCATGACCTGCTGTGTTTAGCTGTGGATTGAAAATGAAGGTGCTGTGTTCATTTTGTGGCTTAGTGGACACATTTTATACCACTCCATGTATGTTTTTTTTCCATGAATATTTTCTTCCCATGAGTGAGTGGTATTACATAGGACTAAGCTGTCCTATCACATTAAAAATTGATTAGAGATTAAAGAAATGTGTAATGATCAGGCCCCTCAGTCAGACCATCTAAACAGAAATATTCCATTTTCTGAACCATATTGACACGGTGTTCTACAAAATATGAAACTACTGAGGGTAGTACAGCTGAAAAACAGTGGTGTAGTGCAAAAGTCAAAAGACTTATTTTCTCAGAAGCATTTAGATCAACATTTTTTAAATTGCTGAAACAAAAGAAATATGTATTAAAATGAAGTGAGAATTATAGACGTTTCTTTGTGTTGACTATACCCTCATTAATTTTAGGGTTAGGAATCAGTTTGTGTCTAGTTTTGAAAGTAACAAGGCCGAAGTCACATTCAGAGGTTTTAAGGGGTATGGTTTTGGCTGCATGCCTTCACGCGGGGCTTTTGTTTTTTTTTGTTTCAGAATGAAAACAAAGATCGACGTCATACCTTTGCCTCTTTAGCTTTGCGTAAGCGCTACAGCTATCTGACTGATCCTGCATCGAGTGAGTTTTTACATTTTCTCAGTTCTTACTCAGTTAATTATATATTGACATGTAGGCAAGGCCATCTGTTGCATGTAGGCTGGCATCCCATGATACAGAGAGCACTGATTCTGACAGTTTTTTTCTTTGGCGTTTTAGTTCACTGAAGTAAAATGACACTTGTCTGTGTGCCAGCGTACATGAAACAAAGACCGAATAGTATAGGACCATCTACTGTGTTTGGATTTTATAATTCATTCTTATCTTATCACCACACCATGGCATTGTCCACTGCATGAATTAGAGTGATTATACTTTACCATCCATTCTCATTTCATTTGATGGTATTTCAATGTGTTTCAATGTGTTTCATGTACATTGTCTTTCAAACTTCTGTTACTTTTGTTATTGTTTTCTCTTGTGGGAGGTATGGAGAAAGGTTATTTATTTTAAAGGCTCATGACCTGCATATGAAGATTTACAATTAAAAGGCAGATTTTTAAATGATAAATTTGTATGGATTGAGTGGTCTTGGAATGGAACTGAAAATCAGACTTATTTAGACACAACAAAGGTTTTGTGCTGTTGTCGCTGTACTAAACAATCTAAAAAAAAAAAAAAAAAAAAGGACTGGTACCATTTTTTGAGCAGTATATTTTGTGACTGTATCTCATAAATTAATAAGGTTGTTCTTTTATTTCATCTGAACATGTCTTATTTGCCTTCTGTTGTTTTTGTGCATTTCTGTTGCTGAGTATGTCTGCTTTGTATTTTTTGTTGTTTTTCATTTTTGTTGTTCTGTTTGTAGACATCTACCAAAATTGCATTTCATTTCAGCATAATCCCATCACTCACTATTCTTTGGTCTGATCAATAGAATTTGCTTCACCAGTACTCACTGATAAAATTGATCTGCTGATTAATCTTTTCTCTCTGGTCTCTTTGTTCTTTCCTTCTTAACAATTTCTGTTGATTTTATGTTACATTTTTTAATTTAATTACTTAAGAAACTGCAGACCGAACCAATACAACACAGAAAACAACGACGCAGCCTTCTGGCTACGCTTACAAACCTGTCTTTTCGACGAGATCCTATCAGGCCTGGTCATCCTCCTCTCCTGTCACCGTTCCTGGTCAAGTCAAATCCGGTTTCGGCTCCCTGTCCAGCTCCTCGTCCAACACCCCTTCTGCCTCACCACTAAAATCAGTCTGGTCCATCAACTCTGCCTCCCCTATCAAGTCTGTCATAGGAGGCTCACCAGCATCTTCCATCAAATCTGCTAGTGATGTAGCCTCGCCAATCCGTTCATACAGAACAATTTCATCCCCAATAAAGACTGTAGTGCAACAGGCCCAGTACCCAGTCCAAGCCTCTCCTACTCTCCTCTCTTCCCCAGGGAAAACAAGTGATCCCATTTCTGTGAAAGGTCTGACAGCTCTCACAGCCAGAACCTCCCCAGTCCCTGCTGGAGGGTCCTTACTTGAGAGATCCTCCATTGCTATGACACCACCAGCTTCACCTAAGTCCTCTCTTAACATGTACAATTCTAATTTGCCATATAAATCTGTCATAAGCTCAAACCCTCCAGCCACTGCCTCTCCTATTAAAACTGTACCTGGACTTTCCTCAGTTAGATCCAATGCCGATGCAGCTAGCACCTCAAGAGGCCTGTTTTCCTCGCTTTCCTCACAGGTGAAATCCAACACTGCTCCTAGTGCAGCATCACTGATTAACGGGACAGTGTCCCCCACCAAATACCGCTCCTCCTCCCCCACATCACTGCTCTCTAGTACCCTGCAGGAGAGAATTCAAGCCACAACAAATGCAGCCACGACCAGTGTCAATGCTGCTTTTGATGAAGTGGAAAAGACGTTCAACTCCTGCTCTGCAGGCTATGGTACACTCAAGTCCATGTCGTCCTCTCCCTCCTCCTCATACCAGTCTATCCGCTCTTCAGCGTCTAGCTCACTTTATGCCTCTCTCAGATCGCCTCCCAACTCAACCACCTCTGTAACCTCCAGCACTGTTACTGTGCCAGTGTACTCTGTCATAAATGTCTTACCAGATCAGTTCAGGAAGCTTCCTGAAGTCTCCAAATCAGCAGCTGCCCTCTTGTCCCCTAGAAAGATGATGGCCCCTGAGGCCAATGCCCAAGGCCAGTCCTCTTTTGCTCGAACTCTGTCCCCTGTCAAAACTCCTCTGTTTATGTCCCCTGCTGCCCTGAAACAAACCACTTCCTCCCCACTATCATCAAGCCAAGAAATTTTAAAGGATGTGGCAGAAATGAAGGAGGACTTGATAAGAATGTCAGCCATTTTACAGACTGACACAAGCTCAGCTGCCAAAGGTTTCCAGTCTGACTCTCCCAAAGAACCTAAAATGGAGGATGAAGAGCCTTACAGAATTGTGGAGAAGGTCAAACAAGACCTAGTCAAAGTTAGTGAGATACTAACAAAGGATGTTCTGAAAGAAAGTAAGACCACCATTAAAGACGGTAAAATGGAAGAGAACTTGGGGGAGAGTGCAAAAGGTGATACAGATGATAATCAGCAAAATGGTTGGAGATGTCCCCCTCGATATGAAACTCTAAACCCACAAGCAAAAACAAAAACAATACCTGACAGAGATTTTAACTTAGCAAAAGTTGTGGACTACCTCACAAATGACATTGGCACAAGCTCTCTGACTAAAATTGCAGAGGCAAAGCATAGGAATGAGGAGGCTAGGAGAGAGGTAGAAGAAAAACAGAAGCGTGTTTTAAAACCTGCTATGGCGTTGCAAGAGCACAAGCTCAAAATGCCCCCCTCCAATATCCGTCCTTCTCCATCAGAAAAAGAACTGTGCAAACTTGCTGATGCATTGTTTGGCCCAGATGCCATTTTAGAATCACCTGACGACATTTCCCATGACCAGGACAAGAGCCCACTCTCAGACAGTGGCTTTGAGACAAGAAGTGAGAGGACTCCTTCAGCCCCTCAGAGTGCAGAAGGTATGGGACCTAAGGCCCTCTTCCAAGAGATTCCTCCAGTCATCACTGAGACGCGCACAGAGGTTGTTCATGTTATAAGGAGCTATGAGCCTCCAGAGGATGCCAAAGAACCTGTCACGGAGGAGGTGAGGGTTGTGAAACCCTCCTCTCGATGTATTGATGCAGAGCCAAGATCTGCGAGAGGCTCTATCAAAGACAAAGTTAAAGCATATCAGGCTAAAGCCTCCCCAGAGGAGGACGTCATGGGCAAAGGCATGAGAGTTAAAGAGGAAACCCACATAACAACTACTACCCGCATGGTTTACCACAAGCCCCAAACTACAGAAACCAGCTCTGAGAGGATTGAGGAAACCATGTCAGTACGTGATATTATGAAAGCCTTTCAGTCAGGAAGGGATCCATCCAGAGAGCTAACGGGTTTATTTGAGCATAAGGCAGGCAATGAAGGACAGAAAGGAGATGATCTGTCACAGAGGCACATGGATAGAGATCTAAACACAATGCCCAAAGTTGAACGAATCATTGAGGTACACATTGAGAAAGGTAATAAGACTGAACCAACTGAAGTCATCATCAGAGAAACAAAAAATCAGCCTGAAAAGGAAATGTATATCTTTCAAGGCAACAGTGGCATGAAAGAGCTTCAAAACAGAATGGACATGGAGGGAATTATACACCAAGAGGAAGAGGAACCTGAGGAATCACTTCCTTGTTACTTGGATTCATCTAGAGTAAATACACCTGTCTCTCAGGAGGATGACAGTCGCCCTAGTTCTGCCCAGCTTATAGCAGATGACTCATACAAGACTCTGAAACTGCTGAGTCAGCATTCTGTTGAGTACCATGATGATGAGTCATCTGAAACAAGGGGAGAGTCCTACAAGTTTGCAGAGAAAATGCTCCTCTCTGATAAATTAGACTCATCTCACTCTGACTCAGATGAATCTGTGATTGATAGGTCACGCTACCATAGTGAGGGAACACAAGGTCACTCAGTGCGAGAATATATGTTGAAACCATCAAGAGAAATGTCTGACGCAACAGGGAGGTCTTCAAATGCAGATGATAACTATGACAAGCTAACGCTACTGCAATATGCAACAGAGCCGGGTAGTCCAAAGCAGTCAGTTTGGATGCGTGTCACTGAAGACAGACATGGGAGGAATAGAGAAAAACTCATATATGAGGACAGGGTAGACAGAACTGTCAAGGAGGCAGAGGAAAAACTAAGTGAGGTCTCGCAGTTCTTCCGTGACAAAACAGAGAAACTGAATGATGAGCTCCAATCTCCTGAAAAGAAGTCACGTCGGTCAGACACAAGAGAAACTAGATCAGGGCCCAGCTCAACCTGCAGTAGTCCAGAGAGAACGCTATATAGGACTGGAGGAACGGGGGAGGAGTGGAGCAGAGATAGATTCAGAGATCGTTATGGTTCAAATGATAGGAAATGTGCCAGTCTGCCTAGCAGTCCAGAAAGAAGGGTTCTCCTTCAGTATACTGAGGACAAACGGAAACAAGGGGATGGCTCATCCATGAACAGTGCAAGTGAATTTTCTAAACCTTTCCAACTTTCAACTTCCAGAGTAAGCTCAGTGAGATTGAAATTTGAACCAGAAACTCAAAAGCATGATAATGTACAAACTTCAAACACCCCTGATAGGAAAACACAGGACAGTAAGCTGCCAGTCTATCAAGTTTTGGCTGATGAAGAACGTAGCCCAAAGAAAGTTGTAGATACTGAGGGTAATACAACAACTGGACAAAGTTTCAATGTCAGAAGGTCATTTGTTCAAAATCAACAGAGTGACAGTAATAAACATTGTCCAGAAAGTCCTTCCCCAAAACACTTGCAGAGTGTCTATGGCAGGGAGCAAGACTCAGATAAGGAAAGAAAAATATACAAGACCTGGGAAACACATGGTAATGGACATCAAAAAGCTCAAAATGCAAAACTATCTCACACTTTGGTTCAAGATACCTTAAAGGAAAGTAAAGAGAGAGAATTGCAAAGAGACCCACAGTTAGTTAAAAATGGAATTACCACTAAAGAGGAAACAACAAAAAAAATTATTTATACTGAGCTTGTGATCCATGAAGACCAAAACACCACAGAAAAATGCAATGGAACCCTAAAAAAAAACTCGGAATCACAAATTCCTGTTAGGGTATCATCTAGTTTCATAGACCATCATCAAAGTAATGTATTAAAACTAGATTCCTCAGTGAAAGTCTCTGATAGAGTAGGGTCCCATAAACCCGCTTTAGCTAGAAACAGGCTACACTGTACTTCTGAATCAACCAAATCAGCCAGTGATGTATCAACAGAAGGGATATCCGCGAGTTCTAGTAGCCAGAAAGGTGACATAGTCTGCAATGGTGTTGATGACAACCAAGTTGAGTATGTTGGGAGACTCACTCCTGACGTTGGTGCTGACATTAAAACTCTGCCAGTTTATGTTAGCATTCAAGTGGGCAAGCAGTATGAAAAGGAAACTGCCACTGGGCAACTAAGTACATATAAGAAGGTAGTTAGCCATGAGAGCCGAACAGTGCATGAAACGAGAGGAGCATTTTATACAGTAAAACAGAGACAACCAGCATCTCCTCAGGGTAGCCCAGAAGATGACACACTTGAGCAAGTCACCTTTATGGACAGTTCTGGAAGGAGTCCTGTCACTCCTGAAACACCTAGCTCAGAGGAGGTTAGCTATGACCTTATTTCCAGAGCACCAGATTCTGTCATTGGCTTCATGCCCAGCATGCCCAGCCCAATCCTAGAGGAATCTGAGGAAGATGAACAAACCAAGACCTTCATTTTCAAGGAGTTGCCTGCAGAGAAAACCAAAACAAGCTCACATTCAGACCCTCAAAAAGGAAACCAGGAATCAGTTGGGAAACGAGCAAAAGACAAGAGAATTGCTTATATTGAGTTTCCCCCGCCTCCACCTTTAGAGTCAGAACAGTCTGACCCTGAAAAGAAGGGTTCATGTCCTTCATCTGAGACTGAAACAGAGATGATGGAAGTGAACCTTCAAGAGGAACATGACAGACATCTCCTTGCAGAACCTGTTATCCACATCCATCCCCCATCCCCTCTCCCACCTGGAGCTAATGACAGCGACTCCAGTGATGATGAATCTGTCTTTCAGCCTATACCTCTCAAGAAGTACACCTTCAAGATGACAGAACAGGATGAGAAACGCACCAAGCTAAGGAAACCAGAGAAGAACAGCTCCCAACACAAGGAATCAAGTGTCAATGGTGTGATAAAAGGAGAAGACGTAGACTTAGAGCCAAATGGTAATGATCAGTCAATCACAGATTGCTCCATAGCAACAACAGCTGAGTTCTCCCATGACACAGATGCCACAGAGATAGATTCTCTTGATGGATATGATCTTCAAGATGAGGATGATGGACTGAGTGACCCCAAAACGTCCAGCCTTTCGAATAATGGAAAGTCAGGGGATCGCTCCTTCAGTCAGAGTAAACTTGAGGTTATAGAGGAGGAGAGCCCATCCAATGAAGATACGGGAGATAAGCTAGGAGCTAAAAGTAAATCGGACAAAAAATCAGAGAATGGGGAAGATGGAGATAAAATCTACTCTTTGGAAGGAAGGCACCCTGACAGACAGGGTTTTGCAGACAACTATTTTAGCTACCAGCTGGAGGAAGAGTTTAAAACCCCTTTTAAGACTGTTGCTACCAAAGGTTTGGATTTTGACCCTTGGTCCAGTAAAGGGGAAGAAGAAATTTTTGACACGAAAGAGAAAGATGAAGACCCAAAGCCCTTTGGTCTGTCAGTAGATGACAAATCTCAAGCAACCACACCTGATACTACACCAGCCAGAACCCCAACTGATGAAAGCACCCCAACTAGCGAGCCTAACCCTTTTCCCTTCCATGAGGGCAAGATGTTTGAGATGACCCGCAGTGGTGCTATTGACATGAGCAAACGGGATTTTGTTGAAGAAAGACTTCAGTTTTTCCAGATTGGTGAGCATACCTCTGATGGGAAACAAGGGAACAAGGGAAAAGGGGGCAGGAGTGCGGGGGTAGTTGCCTCCCAGGCAAAGGCAGGGGAGAGAGCTGTAGAGGGGAAGGTAGAGGCCACAAAAGACATCACTTCATCTAAAGTCAGCCCTTCTCAGAGCAGCTCTGGTTGCTTGGACACACCAACATCTGGTGAGGTTGTAGCTGAGGCCGCCTCCTCTTGCATGGTCACAGCCTCCAAAGTCGACCCTAAATTACGTACCCCCATTAAAATGGGAATCGCTGCTTCCATTACCATAAAGAAAGATGCTGGTTCTGCTGAAGTGACTGATTTAAAGGCTGAGACATCAGAGAGTCAAATGCCAGAGTATGTTAGCTTGGAAACCAACTTAGCGGAGAGTCAGTTTAGTAGTCAAGTCTCTGACACCAAACAGGCTGCTAGGAAAGACTTCCCTTCAGAGAACTGCAATAACAACAATAATCTTGAATCATCAAGTGTCCAGGCCAACTACATTCAGTGTGGTAGTGTTGTGTTTAATTTACAGTCATCCTCAGAGCCTACTCTTCAGAAAGCCAGTAGGATAGAAGCTCAGTTCTGTAGAGACCCAGTAGAGAAGGCAGAAGAGAAGTCCAGTGCTCACAGTGAACAGAAAAAAGCAATTGGACCCAAGGAGGCAGAGGTCAGACAGCCCAAATCAAGACTCCCGGTCAAGGCTTCAGGGTTTACATTTAATACACAAAATTCAGGGAAGCAAAAACCTAGACAGGCTGTGAAACCTGAGGCTAGGAAAGTAGATCTCATCTCAGCAGCTGCTGAGCCAAAATCTAGAATCCCAGTTAAAGACATTAAAAGAAATAATAGTGCTGTCTCTGCTGTATCATCACAAGTGACACCCAGGTTAGTTAATGCTGGGGAAACAGAAGGAATGACTTGCCGGGTCAACTCCTCCAGGTTGCTAGTCAGAAACAAGACAGCTGGCACTGTAGTTGGCACTTTAAGTGAGGCCGGTAAAACTGATCCAAGCGAGGTGTGTAAGCGTTCAATTGAGTTCTTTAAGAGCGTTAGTGGGGAGACACTAAAGCTGGCAGAGCGACTCTCAGACGAAGAGAAACAGACGCAGGGAGAGCAGTCGGAGGAAGACAGCAGCACGTCACGGAGCACATCCCTGTCGGATCCCTCGCAGTCCCAGCCCTCCCTCTCCGCTGGCTCCTCTCGAGGGAGCACGCCCTCAAGGGCAAAGGTCACAAGGGCGTCGGGCAGTGAGAGGAGGAGGACTAGGAGGACTGGAGGAGGGAATGAGGGCAGTAAGGTCGCAGGGGCTCGCGGGGCGCCCCCCGTCGCGGAGATCAAGCCTAGTTTGTAAAACTTTATTGAAAATTTATTTGATCCTTAGTTGCATGAGCCGTTGTGATTGACTGATTTGACTGATTGCCTGTGGCGTGAAAAGTAGCTGTCATTCTTGTCATTTTGTCATCTCTGTACTGTGTGACTGTACTGTACTGTACTTGTCCTTTGTCAGATTTTCCCCTTTCTCTCTCTCCCTCACCTTTGACTGTTAGTTATTTTAGCATGGTAGGGAGGGAAGAGCACTGGACAACTACCTAGTTTTCACCAAGGTCAAGAGAGTATGCTTTTCTCAGTCTGTCTGTATATGGGTGGTAAATCAAAAATTGCAGTAACATGTCTTAGTACATTAACAAGTCTCACTCTGCCACTTGATTATGTTATTAGAGTTGTATAGGCTGCTTGCATGCTTATTCTGCCATTTTGAAATGTGAGTCTGCTATAGACCTCTATGTCTGTGAAATTTTAGCTCCTCATTTTTTGTTGTTTATATTTTGTTTCACTTTTGTATGGTTCTTATATATTAAGTGACTGCCTGCATAAATTTTAGAATACTTGTTCACAAACGTAGGAGAACCATGTGGGTAGCTAAAAGTAGACAACCATTTTTTGTTAGTTCTCCCTTTTCTTGCCATTCGAATTACTTTTTGAGAATATTGTGCTTTTCAACATTTTTTCATATTTGATCTCCAACAGCAAAAAAGCAGTTTGGCCAGAAAAGGATGCAATCTCTTATTTTTTGTTTTCCAACAGTGAGAGTGATGTAATGTTATTGTGTTGTCTTTTTCTCTTTCTCAGGTCCGCAAAGTCCCTGTGAAAGAACAGACCTACGCATGGCCATTGTGGCTGATCACCTGGGACTTAGCTGGACAGGTCAGTAAACACCCTGGTATCCACTTCTTAAGAGATATTTAATATAATAGTGCTGACCTGAATAGCGTCACCAATGTTTTTTTACAATTTACAGTTTAGTTATTTGGCAGACGCTTTTAGCCAAAGCGACTTACAATCAGTGCATCAGTCGGATTTCTAATACCTCATGAGCAGAGATCACCATAAGACTGAGCGTCAGTTTACCCCTTCGTATTGCGCCCCTGGAATACTTTGACAAACACAGATACAAGACAAGGTTTTTTTTGTTGTTGTTTTTGTTTTTTTAAGGAAAGGGAGGTTAGGCAGTGGGGGACAGGTGGGTTCTAAAGAGGTGGGTTTCAGTTTCCTGCGGAAGATGGTAAGAGATTCCGCAGTCCTAACTGCATGAGGGAGGTCCTTGGCCACATTTTGGACTCAAGATACTGAGGTCCACATGACCAATATGTGGTGTATCACAAGTAGTTTGACAAGTAACTGACCATGATACAGATTTTCCACAAGCTGAAATGAACTTTGCAAATGGAAAGATTTATAATGCATCGGACTTATTTTTTCACTTGTTAGTATTTGTTGTTAATGGTCTCTCAGATCTTTGAGAGAATAACAACTTTGGTCCTGATCCTAAATCAGGATTAAACACCATGAAATTTGAAAATATGGGGCTCTCATAGTCTCCACCATCAGATTTGTTTAAAAAACAGTTAGATGTTAGTTGTCCGCAAAGGGAATGTTATGTGTCGCTGTGGTGATATAGTGCCCCCTGTTGTTTCTATGTGGTCCTGCACTGTATTCACCATCCACTTTATCAAAACACCTACCGAGGACCTACACTCACTGGCCACTTTATGAGGAATACCTACCTTACAGGTACACTATGTAGGTACAATTACAGACTGTAGCTCATCTGCTGCCCTGCACAATTTGTAAACCACCTTCTGCCTATTAATCAATGGTTAGATTCTGACCACAAGACTGCCGGTGACTTGATATTATTTTTTACACTCTGGTATGAGTGTATCAGGCACAGTAGCATTGCTGAGGTTTTTACACATGTCACTGTCACTGCTGGGGTGAGAATGATGTGACACCCAAAAATATACACCCAACACCAGCCCTGGACCACCGAGGAAGGGCTAGTAGATGGCTAACACAAATAGTACATAGCAACAAATGGATCACAGTCTCTAACTGTACACCAACAATGGATGTTTATGATTACACAATATCACAATCCTAAACAATAATTATTCTAAGCTCGCACATCTATTTTCATGTTTTAAAGAGGAGTTTTTTGACCTGATATTCATGTACCTTTTTTTTACTTTATTTGATTTGAACTGATTTGACACCATGTATTTTTAATGTGACGCAGAACTGGCTCGTGAGATGAATTTCTCAGTGGATGAAATCAACCAGATCCGCATGGAGAACCCCAACTCTCTGACTGCACAGAGCTTCATGCTGCTCAAGAAGTGGGTCAGAAGAGATGGGAAGAATGCCACAAGTAAGTCTCTCTCTTTTCCCCAGTTTCTCTTTCAGTCGTTACTTGTCTTTTTCTTAACTCATATATGGGAGCTCACACATAAAGTACACACATAAAAGGAAAACATTTATTCAACCCTCAAACTCACCCACATAGAGTACACGCACAAAGCTGAAAACACTTATTCAACAATAATGCTATTACACACCTTGAACATTTGTTAAAATATGTTCACAAAGGATCAGGCACATGATACATGTGGTCCATAACACACATGTTACAAAATAATGCTGAGATCATGTTTTTTCTCATTTGTGATTCTAGCGGATGCCTTAACTGCAGTGCTGACAAAAGTGAACCGGATGGATATTGTGACACTGCTGGAAGGGCCGATATTTGACTATGGTAACATATCAGGCACCAGAAGTTTTGCAGATGATAGCGCTGTGTACCAGGATCAGGCGGATGGTAAAGTTTAGATCCATCTAGCAGTCCTCCTTAAACCCATCCCTCCTTTTTTGTTTCTTTTAAAGTCAGTAATGCTTGCTCCCTGACTGTAAGGAGTTTGAAAGGCCTCTTTATGGTAATTCCAATGTGCGTCTTTTTCCAAACACCTGGTGTTAGCATTAAGACTTCTTGGGCAATATGCCTGATAGCTAGGTCTGACAGTGTAACTATCTAAAGTGTTCAAGTCTTTCAATGATAATATCAGGTGACATATGACCTTTAAACGAGTCTATGCCCACAAAATCCCTCAATCAATTTCCTGAATAAGTGTAGAAATGCAGAGCTAATATACCTCCCTTGATCAGAAATTATTTTAATTTCTGTTTTTAATGCACCTTTCCTCTTCCATATGCATGGTGCTTGACATGCATGTAGATTATCATGAAACGTGAAGCAGTCATAGCATGATGCTTTGCAAAATTATAAAACCTATCCTACCCTGATTCAAATTCAGACCAGAATTTTTCAGTGTATGGTTTAGATTTAGATCACATTCTAAAAGTTTTGGATGGAAACAGGTCTCTGTTGAAACCTATACTTTTAGTGTGACGTGTTTACATTATACACTACAGCAAGTAAAGTTGTGTGATATTGAGGAAGATCAAAACTTCAGACAATAAATAGTTTTTCACAACACAGACTCAAATGTGTGTTGTGACCCACTGTTCCTGCTTGACATAGTTTCACATTGTTTTATTTGGGGGTCTTTTTGTGTGTGTGTTTTTTTGTAAATTGCACCACCATAGCTGACTTTACCATAGTTCATTGCAGCTCATGGCCTGGACTGAACAGCCAGATTCTGATCTCTTCTGCTTTGTTTAGTTTTAGATATGCCTAATCCTCCGTCATTCCCCTCTTCCTCTGACCTCCCTGTATAAAGCAAGGAATAGAGAGAAGGGTGAAAAGTAGTTCCTTGCATCCCTCCTACTCAGCCCACTACAACGAGCTGACAAGTCTGCCTCCTCTCCTCCAGAAGAGTCATCTCCTCCCCTCCACTCATTCCCATAACTGCATTTTCCTCCCTTTTAATCATCCCTTTTTAATTTTCTCACTCCCACTGGTCTTGTCTTATTAACACTGGATTCTTTTGTTTTTATGTCTTTGTATCCGTCCTCTTACTCTCCTGCTGTTTTGTTGATCTGTAGTGTGCTTTGCCAGACCTGATATGATTGCTGAGCTAATTTCCCAGCCTGCACTTGCTGCTTCCCTACACTCCCATTGTCCGGATAACCCCACAACTTCCTGTGCCCCTGTAATATCCCTTCCACTGTCACTTGGATCTCCAAATTCCACACCCCTTCCCGCCCCAAGCATGATTCAGTGTGATTCCCTTAGCCGTGAATGCTTGTCTGCATCTCACATGGCTCTCAGTGCCACTGTTTCCCCTGAGTCAGTTTCTGCCCCTTCTAGATCCCCCTCTCCCACCAGTTCATCCCTTATCTCTGCTCGTCGAATCTGCCTGTCCCCTTCCCCATGCCCCTCTGAGTTGCCCCCCCTCTCTCCCTGTGTCTCCCGTTGCCCCAGTCCTACCCTCACCTCACCTCCACCTGTCTTACTGCCTCCTTGTGCATCCTGCCACTGCCCCTGTGTTCCTCCAGGACCACCTCTGGTGACCCCACCCCAAAATCTGAGTCTCAGCTCATCTGATTTTGAAATCTTCATTTAAGATTTTCTCTCTTTCAAATCAACAAGAGTAAACTGACAAATAGTCATGAAAGGAGCACAGCAAAATGCCTTGTCTTTATTTACAAAATGTCATCTTTCAAATCTGTCATAACAGTAACTGTTTATTGTTCACGTAATCACACCCCAACTTTTTTAATACAGTAAATAGTGCACATAGTTGGTGGACATAGACACTCGGGTCTAATGAGGCTGATACAGCTATGGAGAGGTTCTGTAATTCACTTCCTTTAGTCAGGTGCTGGCTTTAACCTCTCTGCTGATTCACTCCACTGCCCAGTTGTAAATCTTTACTCCATTTCATTATTCACTTAGTCCACGTGTGTATGAAGTTATTTTGTGTGTGTGTGTGTGTGCGTGTCTAAGTGTGTGTTCAACTGTTTGTGCTTCAGGCTGCACTTTCAGTGGGACTCTGTTGATTTTGACTCGGCTTTCAATTTTGGTCTCGCAGTCTTTATTTTTGACTGAACTAACGGTGTGAAGTGGCAGTCTTTGTGTTTGTGTGTGGGTGGCTGTCTGTCATTCCTTGTGCTGTGTATCCATGTACGCCCATGTCTCTGTCACCTCAAACAGGTTACCACCACATCCTCGCTGAACTGCAGTCTTCCTCTGAACTGCATTCTGACACCCCTACCCCAACCATGAATCACTCCGATTCCCCCATCGAACAGCCTATCCACCCCCACATCCAAGTGCACATTGAGCCCATCCCTGACCAGCCCTTGGAGCCCCCTGCCTACTGCCCTGTTTGGGGGCTCGAACATAGCAATGAAAAGCTGATTATGGATCCCCACGGTAAGACCCCACCCAGACCCAGTGACCTGTCCCTGTCCCCACCCACTCACAATCCTCAGTCCCATGCACCTTGTCCTACTGATCACACACCCCCTAACTCAAAGCCCTCTGAGAGCACACTTGCCCCTGCTGATCCTCAAGCCCCAGCTAGTGCAAAGCCTTTTCCCTCTCCTGCTGGTGCAGAAGTTCTCACTTCCTCTAAACAGAGCCTGATCAGGGATGACCAAGCAGCTGAAAACAGAGAGAAAAAGAAAGAAAAAGAGAGGGAAGAGGAAGAATCTCCTCACCTCAATCAGAGCTACTCTCTTTCAACTGATGAGTACAAACTCATAACAAAGGAGAAGCAAGAAGTCACTGCATTGTTATCATCATCATCATCATCATCTTCATCTGAGAAACCACAGCTTGAGGTCACAGAGCAGAAGGGGTCAAATGAGTATGGGATCAAAGTTCCTGATAGCACTGACCCTGCACCTCGACCTTGGGCTGTGGTACTGGGAGAGTTTGGATCATTTGGTGATGAAGAGGAAGAGGAGGAGGATGAGGAGAGGAGGCAAGAGAGGTTGCGCTCTCTGCTGGAGGAGGTGAAATTAGAGACAGTCTCAGAGGGAGAGGAGGATGAGAGAGAAGAGATGACGGAGGAGAGAGTGAGGGAGATTCTCACTGGGGTCAGATGGGTAGAGACAGAGATGTGTTCACTTCCCACAGGCTGGCTCAGTGAAACCTCTAGCGTCAACGTGGAGCCGCCCAGCCCTGGACGCAGTCTGAGTTCAGATCTTATAGACCGGCAAGATAACAGGTATTGCTCTACACTTATACTAGTTGCTGACTGAGGTCAGCTGATCACCTCTGGCTGAACTTTTCTCTTTTATATCCTCGCAGTTTCTTCTTATAAATCGTAATAAACCAACAGCAGTATTTGGGGATAAAAAAGCATACAGGGATTAACAAAAGCTTTATTTTGATGTTGGACGCAACAGGTATTAGATTCTTTGCAAGTATAATAATTTACAATTTATAAAACAATTCAATTCAATCCCAGTCAGGAGAACTCCAGTGATTCAGTAACATCGTCATCCAGGGGAGAGTCTGGCAAGGCCAAACAAAATGGAGAAAATTCCAGCATTTCCCAGCCAGCTGCACAGGAATCAGCCAGTGGGGTGAAAACCAAGGTTGGCCGAGGATCTTTGGGCAAGGAAGAAGGAACACTCATCTCAGAGCACAAAGTACAGGTATGATGAAAACAAAATTCTGACTTTGTTAATGCAATTATGTTCTACGGTGCTACTCAGGCTTAGGAGAAGCCGTTCTCCCACAATGAATGGATTTTACCACTTCTCATTTGCTCAAACAAAATGTCTTTCCACAGCACAGGAATGAACATTACTAATTGTCTTGGTTTGAATTCAACCAAAGAGTTATTGTAATAACTTGTTCACTAAGAAAAATGTTTCTTTTGAGGTTAGCTTTCTTTTTTCCAGAGGTGAAGAAAGCATACAACCATACATGCACACTCATACATACCCTTTATTTTAATGAGATATTACTGTAAACACTTTCATCAGCAACGTAGTGTCACAGATGCTGGCTCAGATGAGGAGCGAACCGTCACTACCAGGGTGTTCCGCAGACGGCTCATCTTCAAGGTATCATTGTCTGCTGGTCCTGGATGGGTTTAAGAATCCAAACCCCTTCTAGGTCCAGGTTCTGGTAGGGGGCTTGACATTAAGCTCCTGGTCAAGGCTGGTTTTGCTTAAGCCCCTTTACTAGGCTGCTGACTCTGGGCTATGGTTTTGGTGCTTTGCGTTTCTCTGCTCTTGGCTTTTTGTTTGGGTTTGTTGTGTATTTAGCCATTTGATTTAGTGAGCCCTGTTTGTGTGTGTGTGTGTGTTTGAGTGTAATTCTTAGCCATGAAACAGAGAGACTTGTAGTTGTGCTGTATTGTGTCCTAACTAGTGTTGTCACGATACCAAATTTTTAATTTTGGTACTGATACCAAGTCATGAATTTCAGTACATGACACTTTTCAATACTTTTCCGTTAAACGGAAGAAACACTGACAAATGCCATTATTGTTTTTTATTTCTAAGCTGGACATTGTTTTCAGTTAGAACACAAACTTTCAGATCAAAGAATAAGTAAAAGCAATGGCATTCAGGGTAAAATGACAGTAATCTGTGTTAACTAAAATAGCAGTTGGCCATAATCTATAAACATTGTTTGTATAGTGATGCACATGTGTATGCGCATTTCTGTTGTAGTTAAAGGGGGGTTGTGATTTTGTTTGCAAGCTTGAGGCATATACATGATCGAAAAGTCACGCTGTAATTAGTTGATAATATCTCAGATGCTGTTATTTGCATGGACATGGACAAAATTTTGAATATTACGCAAATATCCCAAATATCACGATATATTTCTTTCATGGGCATAGCAGCTACCTTGTAGTCAGTTCTCATCATCTGCAATGCAAGGGTCGGCATGTTTGTCCGATAGACTTATGGTTAGGTTTAACATGTTGCCTCACTTAGCCAAACACTACAATGGCGCTTACACGGTGGTACCGCTTTGTTTAAGGCCCTGCCTTTTAGGCATTGTTGGTGCTGCCGCCATCTCTTCAAATCCAGTCTCTGAACCAAATGCTCTCAACTCACTTTGTTTACTGCAACTTGTATTACAAACACATTCAAAGTTGTTCTCTTTCATAGCATTCATTTTGTGTCTCACATTGGGGAACACCCACAGCGTGACATCATCAGAAGCTCTTACTGCATTCTGCCATCCAGGATTGGCTGGAACTAAGCATGCCAGTGTCAGGGGAGTGTGGAGACTCCCCCCCCTTCTAAAAGGGCTTGACACTGCGCTTCCAGTCATTCAAAAACCTCCTCTCGCTACGAGCAGAAGCTCCAAACATCCATACATTCTATCAGACTTTTTATCTTTTCTCTCTCTTTTTCTGTTGAACCAACTATCATTCTGGAGCCTAGCTAAACTGTCCATTGACATGAGTGAAAATTTGGTCACCAGGCGCTTTGTTCACGGTCTGCTCAGTTAGTTGAGAGTTTCTGCTCATACTAGCTTGTCACCAAACACTAGTTTGAGTTGGTGACTGTGGAGAGTAGTAAATATCTCAGCAGCTAGCCAAACCAAGTGACAACACTTTACGTTAGCAATACCCCAGCAAGTAGAAATCCTGGCAAAAAAAAAGAATAATGATGATGATAATAATAATAATAATAATAATAATAATAATAATATTAATAATGATAACACTGAGTAGCAATACTCCAGCTATATAAACCGCCTGGAAGTTGCAACGCGCTCAGTCAGTCCCCGCTGTCCCCTAGCAAGTACGGCAAGGCTTCACTCCCAATCAGCTCTGGCTGCCGCTAGCGTCCCCACTAAAGCAGAGGAGAAAACACAGGCGCAAACCTGCCCCTGTGGGAATAAAATATCAAACTGGGATATTCACCAGATGTGTGTGATGTGTCTTAGCCTGAAGCGTGCCCAAGCCACCTTTGAGCCCATGGAAGAGTGCACTCACTGTGGCCGATTCTCCCTCAAAGTGCTTCGTTGCCGGCTGGCTTGTCAGATGAATCTGTCTGGTGGTGATCCCATCATGGCGTCCACTGCAGCGGATCAGGAACCAAAGGATCTAGCTGAGACGATGGCTCCTGAAACCAAAGCTGGACCAAGTTGGAGGGATCAGCTCGACTTCGTTGACCTGCTTCCCCCGGAATTCAGGACTGGTCTGCTGGATTATCTGGGTGGCGGACAAGGATTCCGATGCAGGGTCGAATCTCCTTATGTCCGACGACGGTGACAATGTCTCCTCACTGGCGCTGTTGGGCCAGGTTGAAAAACCCCAACCCTCAATGGCGGCTATGGTGGAAGACATCCCAATATCCCACCACACAGGAAGTATCTCAGATTTGCCTTCCAGGGGACAAGTTACAAGTATCTAGTCCTCCCCTTTGGTCTCTCATTAAGCCCAAGAGTGTTTGTAAAATGCACCGAAGTGGCTGTGGGACCGCTTAGGAGGCGGGAATCCAAATGGCCACGTATATCGATGACTAGCTTATTGCAGCATCCTCCTGGCAGGAAGCAGCAGATCACACACAGTTATTCACAGAACACTTGGTGAATCTAGGCTTCAAAATAAATCAAGAAAGGAGTGTGTTTCTTCACCATCTCCCTTATAGGCCCATTTATAGACTCGGCTCAGGCCAGAGTGAGGCTGACTGGAGAGAAGTTACAGACACTCAGATACTGTCTAGCCCTTTTCACAGGGGAAAATTTGTGTCTCTCAGGCTTTCCCAAAGGCTGTTGGGGCTGATGGTCTCAGCCCCGGTTGTGGTCCCAATGGGACACTTGCACATGGAGGGAATACAGCGTTGGGTGGCTTCTCACAGATTACGCCCAGGCCATCAGGGCTCTCACTGGGTGAGAGCCTCAGTGGCCTGCACAACGGCACTAATCCCATGGAGAAGTGTGGGCTTCCTGACTCGGGGAGTGCCTATGGGGGTTGTTTTGTGCAGAAAAGTAGTCACAATAGATGCCTCCCTATTGGTCTGGGGGGTGTGTTGGAAGGGAGAGCAGTGAATGGAATCTGGGATCCTCAGATGCACTTGTCTCACATAAATTACCTGGAATTGTTAGCAGTTCATCTGTCACTGAAACATTTCCTCCCTTTTCTGAGGGGACATCATGTGTAAGTCTGGACGGACAACACCATAGTAGTGGCTTAAATCAACAGACGGGTGGGTCTGAGATCCCTTCAGTTGCACATAGTGGCACACAGGCTGATTGGCTGGAGCAGCAAACATTTTCTGTCCCTGAAAGCCACCCTTGTGTCGGGGATACTGAACTGCAGAGCACATGTCATATATAGGGGGAACCCCCTTTATACAGAATGGAGTCTTCACCCAGACATTGTGAGTCTGATTTGGGAGTGTTATGGGCAGGCGTCCGTGGACCTCTTTGTGACAGGGGAGAATATTCAGTGCCCTTTGTTTTTCTCCCTTCACGATCAGAATGCACCTCTGGGGTTGGAAATACTGGCCCTCCAGTGGTCTTGTGTTCTTTTGTATGCATTTCCCCTGATAGCTCTGATCCTCCCAACCCTAGCCAGAGTGTGGGAGGAGGGCCTATCTTTACTGGCTGTCAAAGCACTGGCTGGCAGAGATAACCCAGCTTCTTTATCCAGAGCCATGGCCTCTGCCAATTCGCAGGGACCTGCTGTCTCAAGGGGACGGAGAAATATTTCATCCCCACCCAGAGAGGCTGGCTCTGTGGGCCTGGCCCATGAGTGGTTCAATCTGAAGACTGTGGTGCTCCATCTTGGCATTATTGAGATCGTCCAGAATGCCAAGGCCCCCTTGACGAGGTCCCTTTATGAAAGCAAATGGTCAATTTTATAGAATTGGTGCTCAGACTTGCAGGAAGTTCCCTTTCAGTGTTCTATGGCTGTGATCTTACCTTTCTTACAAGACATGGTAGACAAAGGGAAGGCTTTCTTCCCTGTCAAGGTGTACTTGGCTGCTATTTCTTTTTGAGGGGAGGGCTGTAGGTCAACATCCCTTGCTCTAGCGCTTCATGAGAGGTGCACGTCGTAAACTCACGGTTTCTAAACCCTTAGTCCCATCCTGGGACCTTCCCATCGTGTTGGATGTGTGTTGGATGCCCTTTCGGTCTCACCTTTTGAACCAATGGAACAGGTGGACTTGAAAGCAGTGGCTTTAAAGACAGTCTTGTTGCTGTCTCTTGCTTCAGCTAAACGAGTGGGCAAGATTCATGCTCTTTCAGTACACCAAGCTTGTACAAAGATCTCCTTGGGGAATGTAAGGGTGACCTTACAACCTAACCCTGCCTTTATGCCTAAGGTGTTAGGGTCATGTTCCCCAGCTGACCTCGTGTCTTTCTATCTCCCGCCTTTCTTCTCAGATGAGCATCAGCAGTTACATATGTTGTGCCCCGTGGGGGCTTTACACATCTACATGGACAGAACCAAAAGCTGTAGGAAAAGTGACCAGCTTTTTGTGTCTTGGACAAAGAACCACTTGGGGAAGCCAGTCTCAAAGCAGCAGCTCTCTCACTGGATTGTGGGGGCTATTGTTTTAACTTATAGCTCTTGGGGTTCGCAGCTGCCAGAGGGGCTGTATGCACATTCTACCAGGGGTTTCACCACCTCATGGGCCCTCTCCAGAGGGATCTCCATACAGGAGATTTGCGCTGCAGCAAACTGAGCCTTCCCACACACCTTTGCCAGGTTCTGCAGGCTGGAATTTACGGCTCCTCCATTAGCCCATTTGGTGCCTAGTGTGGCTGAGTCTCAGTAAGACTCATTGCGGTACATTCGGTCCCTGTGTAACATCTGCCCAGCCATCCGGGAGTCAATATTTCCCAATATGAGACATGAAATGAATGCTATGAAAGAGAACTTTTGGTTACTTGCATAACCCCGGTTCTCTGAGTAGCGTGAGTGAGTGACTCACCACAACACCCTCCTTGCACTTTCATAGCGAAGAGGAGGTGAGCGTTTTTGGGGGTTTTTTGAATGACTGGCAGCACAGTGTCAAGCCCTTTTATAAGGGGGGAGTCTCCACACTCCTTGAAACTGGCATGCTTAGTTCCAGCCAATCCTGGCTGGCAGAATGCAGTAAGAGCTTCTGATGAGGTCACGCCGTGGGTGTTCTCCAATGTGAGACACTCACTCATGCTATGCAGAGAACAGGGGTTACACAAGTAACCTAAAGTTTTCCGCAACGTCCCACACACACCGCTATAGCAAAGTCACCATTGTCAGAATTTTCCCCCAAAATGCTTCTATCTTAACGTTTTCAAAATGCTGCTACCACGGTAGTTTTCAGTACTGGTTTACCGTGCAACACTAGTCCTAACTTTCTTCTGCATCTAATATTTTCTGCTTTAGATCACCTCTGTCTTTGTTCTCTGAATGCAAGCATTTTCATGGACTGTGTGAGCTGCTACAAACAATCACTTTTTTGAGTAAAATACCTTAGTGTGACACGATGAGAAAATGCATTGCTCTGGAGTGTTCTGTATTCAGTACTAAAAGGACTGCTAATCAGGTTACACTACACTGTGGCCCATAGCATTCTGCTGCTTAAATTACTAAAAAAAAAATAACATCATCCTTTTAGTTGTGTAAAAATCTAGTTTGTTGGTGCCTCACAAACTCTGTATGAGTGTGTCTGTGCGTGTACATGTGTAATGTAGTGATTTGTCCATGGCTTTAGGGTGAGCAAGCCAAGAACATTCCTGGTGAGTCTGTGTCAGAAGAACAGTTTACTGATGAAGACGGGAACATTATCACCAGAAAAGTAATCTTCCCTACTATCACATCTCTCTCTCTCTCTCTCTCTCTCTCTCACTTTGACTTCATCTTTTACCATTGTTCCTTTTACCATTCTCCCTTTTTTTACTCTGTTTTTCTTAATTTCATCAGGAACTCTGCCTTATTTTCTCACACTCATCCTCTCTGTGGTCTCTGAGTCTCTCTTTCTTTTTTTCTCTCTCTCACACTGTTTTGCTCTCTTTAAATAAATAGCTCTTAATACTTCATCTCTTTCCTATACCATCCCTCTCACCACATCATGACCTTTGATCCCTCATTATTGTCACAGGTTATCAGAAAGGTTATCCGCCGTGTGGATACCCCAACTCCTGAGGACCAGGGTGAGAACAGGGATGGAGGGAGGAGGGGTGAGCGTGAACCCCAGCACAGGCCTCTCTCACTGGGGGAAGCTGGCAGCCCTCTGGGGTCTGAACCCTGGAGGGCCACTCAGACTAAGGTCTGCTTACTTCAGCTCAGCTCAGATTAGTGTTGGTGCTAAAAATGACATGAAATGCCAGTTAAAGTGTCCCATGAAAAATACCACTCCAGACACCGGAGTCCTAAACACAATGGCACTGAAACAAATATGTACACATATTGAACTACAAAGAAATATTCATTGGGACCAAGAATGAAATTTAAGTTGCTAATTTAACACTTTGGTCTAGACATCTTAATAGTTAAATCAGTTGCTGTAGATGAGTCACGTACCTTGGCCCACTGGAGACCAAGTGAAATACTCCTAGTATAAGCTTTTGGTTTGGTTCCTTTCTTTTATTCTTTCTTTCTTTCTTTCTTTCTTTATTTTAAATACAACAGGCATGTTCTTGGCAATATAGGTTCTTTTTGGCACAACACTGATTCTGTAGGCTGAGGGCTCTTATGCTTAACAGGATTCTCAATACTCATCTCAAGCAGCTCAAACCCTGGTTTCTCAAGTTTGTGCTTTGCAGTATAATTGGGCCAGTTTGTGTGGGTTGGTATGTGCTCATGTGGTATGCTGTATATCCTGAGAAAGCCCCTGCATTTAGGACTACTCTTATGTCCTTTATGCAGGGGAAATTTCAGGTTGGGTTTTTAAGATTTGTGTGTGCTAACCCTTTTATGAGTTCTTCAGCTCTTAGCTAGTATTTTGTATGGCTTTGAATGACTCACTGGGTCTTTCTTTCCACAGACAGTAGTTTAGAGTATAATTTAACCCATGGCTGGAAGTTCACTATTATACTGTTTTACACGTTTAAAACACATTTCTAACAAAGTGGTAAAGCACATTTTTAACAAAGTGTTTTTTTCCTCAATGCTCCTGCATGCGCCTATACAAAATTAAACTTGAATTTTTTGTATCATATGTTGCTTTTTTGTTTTTTTTCTTACAGATTGATGCTGTCTGGGTGTGTTTAATTATCTGATTGCTTATCACTAATTCCCAATGAAATGCATAGAAACTTTGTAAATGTCAATCTGTCCTTTTCTCTCTCTCTCTCTCTCTCTCTATTTCAGCAAGAAGATATATCCAAGACCAAGAGGAAGGAGGAAAGGAGGTCCTCAGATAAGAAACTTCATTCATAGGGACAGCTGTGCACCAGAAGGTATAGCTCTGCACAGCACTATTTAGAACTGAATACTTATTAAAGATTTTGTTTAACTGCTGTTTGGAAGTCTACAACCAGTTGTCACAAGCTACTTAATTATCAGTGAAAAAGTAAAATTAAATTGAATGTCTTTTATAGCTTAGATCCTGATGTATTCAACCTCAAGGTCCTATGTATCTTTTCACACAGGTCTGCAGGTACTTTTCTCATCTTATTTCCCGAGGAGCACGGCCTTGAAAGCAAAGCTCAGAGGAAGAGAAAAAAATTCAACCAATAAAAACACATCCACAGCTTCCACTTTCAAAACGCATGGTATTCAACGATACAGACTTAAAGTATTTGACTTAAGCATGAGCATGAATACCCACTCTGCCTCTCCGTGGACTCCGTCACTTCCTATTCAGATAGAGACCTGGATGATTCTACTTCCTATCTACTTCTAGACCTATATGCCCCTGCTTCCTACTACAGAGGGACCTACAGGGTTAAACTTCCCGGATGTAGAAGGACTCGGAGGAGTTTTCTTCTTGTATTCATATGGACTTGCATTCAAACCTGTTCATGGCACAGAACAGGTTTGAGTGCAGCTACTGTTCTGTGCCATGAAGTGATAAGAATACTTGCAAAGCTGGGGGGCATATTCAAATAATATACTCCTAAAGGACTCCTAATGAAAATTAACACACCTGTAATCTAACATACACACTCTTCCTGTGACCAAAGATGGCACAAAAGCTCATTTGAGGAAAACACAAGAGGGACGCTTTTGAACCACATCCTACACTCGCCTTATACCTTATCTTGGACCCACCATGTCAGGATGTAAATTCTTTTTTTCCTTTTTCTTTCTTTTTTTTTTTAACAGAAAGATGTGGTTAACTTTACTGTACATAAATTTCATTATGTAAAATTCTAAAATTAGAAGGTTAGGGTCAAGAGGGCACTGACATGAAACAATTGTTTTCACCATAACTGAAAAGGGTTCCACTTTTGCGGGAGATTTAAGCAGAACTTCACATGCTCTTGTATAATTAAATATTATTGCTGGTAAGTTTGTAAATGGAAAACAAAGGTGGTTGAATTTGAACAGAGGACATTTCCTTAAAATCCTCTGCAATTTCAGTGATTCCCAAACTGGGAATTTATCTAATTCTGTGAAGAGTTATTCAGAGTACTAATATTTTGATGCATGCAATTCACCTTATTTTAAGTAATTTTTCTAAGTTTGCAAACACTGTATTTAAACAAGATGACACATTTAAAAAAAAAGACTTTTTCCCTGTGTACACATATAGCTTGAATATTTCTCACCATTTTATATTCCCCAAGAAGTTACCCTTAAAGCATTTATCATGTAGAGACGATGAAGTATGAAGAACTTAAGCTGCTTGGCTTCCCTGGGTGTATAATTTACTGTTTGTTGGTCTACACTTGGAGAGCAGCTTCTGCAGTCATTAGCTTGAATGCTAAGAGAGAAAGGTATCTGAATGTAAATGCTAGTAGACAGACTCGCTGTTAAATTATTCCTGTGTGATATGTGTCGGCTATAAGATGTAGAGGTCTCTGTATGTTTTAAGGCTGTTTGTAATCATTATAGGAGTGTGTTCATGTATTTATTTCTGTTTTTAAAGCTGCTGTGAGTGTAGAAAAAGGGCATTTACTTTTGGGGTTTTTTGGTGAATATTTTTCTCCAGAAATACTCGAATAAAAAAGTTAAACCTTCATTGACTGTAGCTCTAATAGCTGATGTATGACAAAACAAACACTGGATGGTCATAATAATTATTTTTAGCCTAAAATAAATTGTGTTACACTCTGAAATTGCGTGATCTCTTTTAGACCTGAAAATCTGTGTATTGCAGTGTCTAGCAATGGTTTTGATGCCTTTTTGAATTTAGAATTTTTCCAGCGGATTTTTTTGCGTAGAGACTGTGTAGCTGACACAAGGTGTGTATGATGAAAATATGCTGATTTTTGTGTGTTGATTCTGCTAAACACATGAGGACTGTCATGAGACTTCATTGATTCCAAAACTGAGGTCATCCTGGGGCAGTTCTGCGTCCCCTTTCTAGGTCAATCAAAAGTGGGAGGGACCTCTCATATAGTCAGATTATTCTGTTTTTATTTAATATGTGTTTTCACCCATGTAACATTTTGATGTACAACTCTTACTTGCAGAGTGAAGCCATTTAAATGTAACTGTTCTAGCACTTTGGTTATTGAAGGTCTTCTCTTTTAGAAACTAGCAGCTATGATGCCACCTGATGTGTCAGATGTCTTACAATTTTAATTTAAAAAATAATAAAATGCATTGATTTTGCAGTTTTGTGATTTGTTTTGATTTGTACTCAGAAAGACTTAATGTTTTCCGATTAGTAGATAGGACTTTGGATACACAAAAAAATCAAGTTTAGAATATTTGGCAATCGCTTAAATTTTGTTCATAGGCATATATTACATCTTGTGTCGATTCATGGCATGAATAATGTGCACATTTATACTACAGTATTTAGACACACCAGAAATATTTGGTCATGGGCTCATTTCAAACTGTATAATGAGTGTGTCCGAACTTCACGTCGATCAGCCAACGATTTTTTTTAATCTTATTCGGTAGGTACGATCATCTGAAAGCTAGTTTATGTTTTTGGGTGATACTTATGTATAATAATCTCATCTGAATCATGTAACAAAGCAATGGAGTTAATTTAACGTCTTTCTCAACGGGTGTTGTACCACACAGGAAGTCTGAGAAAAATGATCACCCTGTTTTAAAATTTTTCAAACTGTTGTTGGCACTGAAGTATCTTTAACTCAAAGAGTGCTCCCCATTCCTCGCCTTGATATATATCTATCCAACTTTACAGACTGGTTTAATTAACATTATTTTATAAATTTTATAATTAAAAAGAAATGAAAAATAAACGGAACTTTTGTCGCCTTTTAATAGATACATAAATACATAGTTTTTTAATAATGAACTTAAATCATATTTTCTCGCAGATGAAGGTCGATCTATGAAACTCTTCACAATTTGTTCTGGGCAATATTTTGTAACCATTTACAGAGCACATGATTTGGAATTTACACGGCCTCAACTTTCTAAATAAATACATTGATGTTAGAGTAATAGAGGTAAATCAGAATCAGATCATATCAGATGAAACAACAATCACTAGCTGATATCCAGTTATACATTTGGCATTATGTCTGAAATCCACGTCATATCCATGTATGCTATAGTGCGTGATCTCTTGGGCGGTTTATATCGAAATTAAAACATTTCCCAGTAAAGTGCTTTCCGCTCGTGTTTATTCTTCTAAATCGTCTGTCTTCTAAGCCACAGGACGGCGCTACCCCCTGAAAACGTTTCTAGTTTCAACCGGAGGGTCGTCCCTTTCACTGTTCTGTTCACCGTTCCCTCTCTGCTCTCCCACTCAAATCACTGCTTTTCTCCACGGCCGCCCCTCTCGCACGGCACGGCGATGGCGGACAGTGCTAGCGAGAGCGATACCGATGGAGCGGGGAGCAGTTCAGCTCCTACACTGTCATCCGCAGCTACGACCTCCGGCAAGCCAGGCATAGTAATCTCCCAATTTCGACTTGAAGAGCTGACGAACCGCCTTGCTTCGTTACAGCAAGAGAACAAAGTGCTCAAAATCGAGCTGGAAACGTTCAAACTGAAATGTAAAGCCCTTCAAGAGGAGAACCGAGATCTGCGAAAAGCTAGCGTTACAATTGTGAGTCGGTCATTTTACTGATACAAAGAAACAGTTCTCACGTTAATCTTTCTCGTGGATTTGCAGACAAGATGAGAATATTAAGTTCACCTTAACGTTAAATGACAGATCATTGTTGACACTAGCATGGCTAATCATTCCGATATTGGCTAACTACTGAATTAGCAAGCTTGGTGTCTCACAGGTGTCTTTGCTAGCTAGTTAACCTAGCAGGATTATGAACTACAATTTCAGATAACTGGTGATGATAATGGTGTCCTGCCAGATGTGAATTACACATCGTGTAATGATAGGATAGCTAAGCGATACAACTGCTAGCTTTAGCTAGCATGTGCTATACGTAGGTTGGATAGCTAACTTGCTTTTGCTTCATCTCTACATGGCTAATGTTACTTAGATTAGTTTAGAATTTTGTAGGCCTCCAAACATATACCGACCCTTTAGAACTTGTCAAACACAAGAACCCACCCAGGACAGGACGCTTTCATTCTCCAAAAAATGGTAGACTAGCCAGACTTGCCATTTTACCAGATAGAGCCAGCCTTACGGTAAAATGTATGCTTGGTATGGCTGAGGAAAAGAATAAGTTTAAACACTGTATGAACTTGCTGAATTCGGCTAAATCGAGTCAAACGAAATGATTTTGTCAGATTCTTAAAACTGTCATTGTTATGCGATTAACCGTAGTTGTCGTGGCGTTTCTGTGTTGGGTGAGTCTTTGTGTCATTCAACTAACTTGTAATTTAACTGTAGGTCCAGACTGCGTCAGCTTCCCGTGTCTGAATCATTGGTCTATTCAGACCCATTCTGTATTTGGGGAACTTCCATTCTGTTACAGGGGAAAATGGCCAGAGTAGATTTCCATTACCTCCATCCACTAGCCAAAAGTATCAGTGAATTTAAAACAATAACCTCACCACAGTAATTGTAAGAATTTCTGAAGTATTAGACTTGAACTAACATAACATCCTTTGGGTAATAAGTGTGACACTCATGAATAGAAAGGAGATGGTTTATGGGTTTTTGTGACAGGTGTAAGGTTTGTGCCATGGGTTGGGCATTTGCATGGGCATTTTTGACCTTACCACAGAATCAAAGACCGATTTTTACCAATGTAATGAGTTTGGACATTCCCCAGCCAATCAGAGACACGTAATGGTTGACAAACACAAAATCCAGCAGTATTTATGGGATCTGGGGCCTGAGCTGTGCGTCCTTGGATTAGAATATCCACAATGAGAGATGTGTCCTCTGCCCTCTGCGCTTTACAGTGTTCTGTGAATAGTGAGATTATACTTGGGTAAATCACTGCATATGCTCAAAGGAAAGAAACGCTAGAACTCAACAAAGTGATCTCTAAACGGGGATTGGGTGGGTTTTGTCCTTTCAGCAAGCAAGAGCAGAACAAGAGGAAGAGTTTATCTCCAACACCTTATTTAAGAAGATCCAGGCCCTCCAGAAAGAAAAAGAAACTCTTGCTGTGAACTATGAGAAGGAGGAGGAGTTTCTCACAAATGACCTGTCAAGAAAACTTATGCAGGTAAGCATCACCCCCTAAGGGCTTAGAACCGAGATCTTGGAGTCAATGTTGTGAGAGGCTTTTGAGATAAGGGATGAGTCTGCTGTAACACATTAGAATGTTCGAAACATTGTGAGGTCATTCGTGAGAAGCAACACCTTTTTCCCCCAAGACTGGAGAAGCAGTGTCTCACTACATATGACTACTTTTGTTGTGTGTAAAAGTCTCAAGATTTGTTGTAGTTATCAGATTTATCGAGGTTATATAGTTTTGAAGGTTGTCACTGTGCTGTGAAATGACAGAGTGCAGTAGGCTCTAGGCCAGGCTTATAGGACTGGATGCTGGTTGTTCAGTTATACCACAGAAACAGTCAGATTTTGTCAGTTTGCAGTGATGTTGAAGGGAGGTTTCTGAATTACCACTTGTGTGTGTGTGTGTGTGTGTTGACAGCAGAAGGAATCTCACTGGACCACATACATGAGTGTAATTCTATGATCATACAGACAGTGTATTTTTTGTCCATTCTCGCAGTCTATACAGGATTTTCTCTCTCTCCTCCACCCATTTCACACAGTGCTGGGCTGCCTCAGAGGTTTGTGTATCAGTTCATATCAGTGAGAAGAAAGAGATTTCTGGAATGTTTGTCCTGCTTCTCGTTCCTCGTTTGAGGACTGGGGTTCTGGTTTTTGTTCCAGCCACTGTCTATAAGTTATCTGCTGGAAAATGCAACCATTTCCCGGGTGTGATATAAACCCCCCTTTTTTCCCCAGCTTACTCTTGTTCTAACACGAGATTTATTTATGTGCACAGTGCTGTTTGAGTGAGACTTGTTAAATTTTGCATGTGGTCCTTACATTTCAAGCACGTGGCCCTCCCGGATAAACCTATTTGCATTAGAATGGTGTCTTTGGCAGCCATATTTGGCTTTTTGCCTTCTATTATCTTTGTACACTAACACACACACACACACACCACACCCTAAAAGAGAAATGTTTTTTCTTTAATATTGAAAAGGATGTAATGTGTTTCTATCTGTGGTTACAAGAAAACCATGGTGTCATAGTGTCTAGACCATGTAAGAAAGCAGGAAATGGCAAATGAGCTGCGTTGAATCATGGTGCCTATTTAACCACAGCTGTGGTAAGAATTCGTTCTGTCTGTCTTTCTGTGCGTGTGTGTTCCAATCTGAGAGTTATTTTTTCCATGCTCTTTTTCCTTTGTAGCTTCAGCATGAGAAGGCAGAGCTGGAGCAGCACTTAGAGCAAGAGCAGGAGTTCCAGGTCAACAAGTTGATGAAGAAGATTAAGAAACTGGAGAATGACACCATATCCAAACAGCTCACCTTAGAACAGGTTCCATCTTGTTACCTCTACCATTTATTCATTTTAGCTGACGCTGTCATTCAGAGTGACGCATCTTTTTTTTTTTTGCTGTATCTGAGCTTGTGTGTCTCTGGTTCAGCCTTGGGTTTAAATGGCATGCTCAAGGGCCAATTGGCAGAGAGCCACAAAGCATGAGTTTTAAACCCCACAACCTGGTTGCTGGGCTGCTTCCCTTACCACCTCTCATAGTGATTAATTACCGGACAACTTTCCCTGAACAGGTGGACGATGAAGTCATCCAAAATAAAGCAGGTGTGGTTGTGTTTTCTCATGTAATTTCCAGCTACAGCCTCTGCCGCCTGTGTTAGTGGAACACTTCTGTGAAATGCACAGAATGCAGAACATGAGCCAAACCCCGCATTAGGGAATGAGAATGAAGCTCTGTGCAAAATTTGAAGGGCTGAAATGGCAAGAACCAGTTTGCAGTACACAACATAGACACTGCTGAACAATTTGCAAAGGGGACATCTTTAGTCTCAACAATACAGAGCATTTTCAAGTTATCAATTAGCGTTCGTTTTGGGGTTTCAAGAAACTGATATAAATAACATTGGCCACACCTGTGTTTTTAGTTTAGACTGATCATATGTGTGCTGTTTTTTCTGTGTACAGCTGAGGCGGGAGAAAATTGACTTGGAGAATACATTAGAACAAGAACAAGAGGCGCTGGTCAACAGGCTGTGGAAACGCATGGACAAACTGGAGGCAGAGAAACGGTTGGACTAAATTTTTGCCAAATTGCTTAGGATCTTAAAGCAGTTTTATTTGTGTTTTTCTTTAGCCATATGTTGTGTATAGACCAAGAGTCATGGGATTCTCCCTCACAAGTGCGGATGTGTTGCTCACTAATTAAGCAATGGTTAATTTCCATATGACAGTCCAGTCACCTTAACTGACACCATGAGGAGTGTACATGGGGCAATCTAAACAGTCTCAAACAGCACAAGCAAACAGCTGTCACATTGAAACTCGTATTGATTTCCTTTAGAATCACAATATTTTGATTAAGCCATGAATGTTGGGATGTTGCTCCTTTTAGATGCTGTGAGCAGTGGAATAGGCAGCAAAGCCTCTTTTTGTTAGTTAAATTTGTAAAGGATTTAATAGATCCCTTTGGGCTTTTCTTTTCCTGTTGGATCGACAGGATACTGCAGGAGAAGCTGGACCAGCCTGTGTCGGCCCCGCCCTCCCCGCGCGATGTTTCCATGGAGATCGACTCACCTGAGAACATGATGCGGCACATTCGCTTCCTGAAAAGCGAAGTGGAGAGACTGAAGAGAAGCCTTCGCACCACTGAGCTGCAGCGTGAGTGCTAATGGGCGACCTCATAGACACAACAAGAGCAACTAAATCTTTTTTCTTCACTTTCACTTTTCTTTTTGTTTGTTTTTGGTTTTCGGACATTGCATCTATACATGATGCTTTTTCTGAATGAGCTCTTAAATTTAAAGAAATACTGGTCAGTGAATCATTTTGGATCATTTACCTATTAACAGGGTTCACACAAGGTCCTTAAAGTACTTGAATTTAGCGTTATGAAATTGAAGTACTGCATTACCTGGAAAATTGGCCTCTTTTCTGGAAAAGTGCTTAAAATGAAAGAGATTACGCGTGTGCTCCGAGAACTTTCAGAGCGCAGTGTTCTGAATTTGGTCAAATCTTTGGTGACAGCCCCAATTGTGTGTGCGGGGAGTGAGGCATAATGCTCTCCGAGAAGTTCCAGTTTAGGGTATGTTGGCATCAGTGAAGGCAGCTCCACACAGCTTCATGTTATGGAGTTCTTTGGCTCCGCCTTGTCCATTCTTTTCCTATATCCAACACCTTGGAGTGCATTATGCCATTTATACTATGACGACTTATCAAACAATTAAAAAATGAAGGCTTGGTATATATATTCGCTACTACGTAATTGAAAGCATTAATATAAAAACAGCAAACAAACACTGTGTTGCCATGATATCAACTTTCTAATCCTGCCACACAGCACTTTACCTCAGTGTCAAACTGAAGTACCCTAGAACATCTGGAAACCTGCGACTGCTTATCTAACGTAGTCTCCCTGTCAGTAAAAGTTTTCTGTAAAGAGTTTCATTCCTCGATATGGGGAAATAAGACTGACTTTCCCGACAGTATTTATGTGAGCCGCACCTTGTGTCTAGCTCATTTTTAGTAGGGTACCCTCTCATTCAAGTTCAGGTTTATTTAGAGGCCAATATCACTGGCTTACTTTATTCAAAAACTTAATAAGCCCATTGCCATGCGCAGTAAATTACTCTGTGGTCAGTTTATTATTATATTTTAGAGCCCAACCAATAAATTGGCGTGCCAGTATTATTGGTCGATATGAACTAATTGCAGATAAATCGGTATCGGCGTTTATAACGGCCGATAAATGACAATTAAAAAAGAGACAGAAGATGGATCCTTCAACCATGTTATGACATTCATGTCAGCCATGCCTGGTTTTGCTGCAGTAATGTGAAAGCTGGTACTCAGTCAAACATCAAAATTACGTTTAATGTCACGGTAGTTGAGTGGTGTAGACCAGTGGTCCTCAATCCTGCTCCTTGGGGATCCCTGCTCTGCATATCTTCTATCTATCCTTGCTCAGAGCACACCTGAGTAGAGTGATTAACATGTTGTTGATTAAATCTGGTGTGCACAGTCAATCAAAAGTGCCACTGGTGAGTTCAGTCAGGAAGGTAGAGCAGGGAAAGATGGAAAACGTGCAGAGCAGGGATACCCCAGGAGCAGGATTGAGAACCACCAGTGTAGACTAAGCTGTTGACAAATTTGATTGTAGCTTTATTTATGAAACAGCGTGGTAGTTCTAGTGAGTAAACAAACAACGGTCCTGTCATTTCTCCCTTCATCTCTTCTAAAAGTTTTCTCTGGCAAGCTCGCTTACAGCAGCTGATAACGCTGTCCATTGCTAAATTACGTTACTGGCAAAGCAAGCTAATGCTGTGTTTATCAGTGGAAGACCACTAATGTTAATGAGCGATTAAACTGTAGCGTCTAACTTATTCTGTCTAAATGAAGCAATGGTAAATATATCTGCGACTCGCATGTCTGTAGGTACAGTCAGTGCATTGGAAATTATTAAGCCAGAGGGGATGCATAAATAAATGGGAGCTGAACAAGTATCTAACATGGCTTGGTAGCCAAACAGAGTTATCTAGTTTGTCTTTCAAACGTGTAGTGTGAAATCCCAAAGTCCTCGATATGACATGAATACAGTCATGTAGTATTAGATGCATTCAACAGCAGCGTTTAGTCTACGTCACTGTATCAGTTTACTGCATTATTTATCAAAACTTTAAATATATTTTGTTGTAGGCTACCTTTGTTCAAAGTACTGCTTCTGACAATAAAACAAGTTTATTTTTGAATTGCGTTATGCCATGTTATCTTGGTGAAGATTCTTACATAACTACACAAAAACAAAGATTTTCCTTAACATTTGTTATGTTGTGTCTTTCTGAAAAAAAAATATTGGCCGACATATCATTATCGGATTTTTAAATCATCAAATATTCGAAATCGTATCGGTCTGAAAAATCCGTTATCGGTCGGGCTTTATTTTATTTAATTGCAAAATTGTAGAGCCTTAGATATTTATCATTCAGATGATCTGTCCTAGAGAAGCAGAGCATAAATCTATAGCAAACACCTGTTGTCGTTATTTGCTATTGTTGTCATGGTTATATGCATTTAGATGTATCAGAAGCATTGATTTAGAACGATGATTAAACTTTTGACCAGATCCATGTATGAGGCATCCCTATATATGATTTTAACAGATATTTGCCATCCAGTCAGAAATGCGTGTTTTCCATGGTCATAGTATGATTGATTAAGCCACTCTACCACCTTTTACTTTTCAATGCGCACTATTTTCCCTCATCACTTTAATTGTTTTAGTTTGATTTATGCTGGTTGGAGGTAAATCTCAGTCTATTATGCTTGGTTATGTGCTGTAAATTAAGTTCAACTCTGGCTGGAGATTGATATAGACAGTGACTGGCTGTATTGTGTTGAGTCTTTTAAAATGGAAAGTGGGTGCTGGAAAATGTCCTTGAAAGTCCTTTATTTTCATAAAGTCTTGTCAGTATATGTTTAAGCCTTTGCTCTCTGTTAGTATCAGTAGAGACAGGATGGAAATTAAGAGGGCAGTCAAGACACATTCATGAAATCAGTTTTTTGTGATTTTTCTGAGATTCAGTGGTTTGATTCTGTGGACGTGTTCCTCCAAAACTTCCATGAAAAGAATAGATTATTTACTCTTAAATCTCTAGTGCATTCTATCCCCCCTACCTTAGCAATGCAGGTATTTATACATTCAGACTTGCAGATGCACTTCATTACTGATTATATCATGTCATATATATATATATATATCAAGCCAGTTTATTAGGTATACCCATCTACCACCAGGTTGTTTAGTCTCCCCTGTCGCCTCTAAAACAGACTGAATTCTTCAAGGCAAGGTGTTGAAAGTATTCCACATGGATGGGTTCACACGAAGGCTTTGACATCATGCAGGTATTGCAGAGTGGACATGGTGCATTCATGCTGCAAGTCACACATTCCAGCACCACAAAAGTACTCTGTTGGGTGGAGCCCCTGGGACTGCATAACTAAAGTGTATTCACTTTCATATTTCCCAAACATCTCTGACTGCATAACTAAAGTGAATTCACTTTCAAGTTCCCCAAACACCTCTGAGGCATTACATGTTTTGAAACATGGTGTGTTATCTTGCTGGAAGAATTCATGCGATAAAGAGAAACTTTTCAGTCCCTAAACGTCATGCATCACAGAGTTTGTCTGTTTGTTTATGTTAAAGTTTACACAGTCGAACTGCAGTCAAGCGTACCAGTCATATTTTTCATTTGCAGCACATGTGCAGCCATTCAGTGTAATTTGTTACATTTATGATCACAAACAGTTTCCTGTCATGGAAATTAATGCTCTGCCACTATCAACAACAGAGTAAAATCCATACCATAGGATCACTCCCAGTATGATGATTTAACTGTTCACGCACCCTAGTTCTTGGTGAACTATGGTCTTGCACTCCTCAGTTGTCCAGTGTTGTTGGTCACCCACTCACTGGGACTGCTTCTTATTCTTTTTCAGTGACAAGAGTGGATTGCCATGTGGTGATCTGCTGCTGTATCCCATCCATGACAAGGGGGACGAACATGTTTTGTGTTCCTGGATGCTGTTCTCATCACCACTGTTATACTGCAGCCTCAAAAACCTGTTTGTGAAACTCTTGTTAGCTCACTGTGTTCTTGCTGTTAGCCCTGCGATCTCTCTCATCAGCGTGTTTGAAGCACTGCTCTCGGTAAACAGTGTTCTGAGATGATGGTAGAGACTGCATACCTGCCACCTGCCTCAAATTCACTTCCTTCACCCCTTTTGCCCATTTTACCCTGTCAGACACTAACTGGATCCCTGTTTTTCTGTTTTGTCTAACCATGGCCTCATGACTCACTGTCTGTAGGAGCCTCTACAGGAGCACACCTCCTTGTGAGATTTGCTTTAATCCCTGCTCTACTGAACAGCACACAGGTTTCCAGCTGCTAGCTCTTTTGTCACCTCTAATGAGGTCTCAGATCAGTCCTCAGTGACTCCATTAACACAGCTCACCTCTTCTCAGCAGGGCATGTGGACCCTCTTGTGCAAGGTCTTTTGTTGCAGTGTGGGTGTGTGCCTTTACGTCAAACAGCAGAGGGTGCTCTTGTCCATAAAAATAGTTTGAAAGCTCTGAGTACAGCTCTGTTGTCCACTGATGTAATCAGGTTCATGATTGCAGCACCAGAGTTTGCTAAAACCATGGTCTTTTCTGTCTATTCAAATGTTTTAAAAAAAAAAAAAACAACTTTCCTCTATCTTTTTTTTTTTTATGACAGTATGTAGTAGCCTGGTTACATTTTAGTAAAGTATGTCTGTTGTTCTTCTCTCCCTCTCCCTCTCTCTCTCTCTCTCTCTCTCTCTCTCTCTCTCTCTCCCTCTCCCCCTCTCCCCCTCTCAGACACGGAGAAGCGGGCTCAGTACATTGAGGAAGAGAGGCACATGCGTGAGGAGAACATTCGCCTGCAGAGGAAGCTCCAGAGAGAGATGGAGAGGAGGGAGGCTTTGTGCAGACAGCTGTCTGAGAGTGAGAGCAGTTTGGAAATGGATGATGAGAGGTACAGGACCCACTGTTATACCCACCAACCACAATCAGATCAGAGCCCCAACTTTAATTTGTCCCTGATAGCGTCTGTACCTTAGCCCTCTTGTGTATAGATACAGAGACAGTGATCGTGATCATGTCAATTTTGCCGACAACCTTAAAGAGAAAGTTGATGCTTTTTAACGTGTGGTCTCATTGGAACTCTTACCTCAATGTTTGTCCCTACCTCAAATATTTTTTCAACCTAATGCTTGGATTTTTCAGTTTGATTTCCTGTAAGGCCTTAAAGCATTCTCAGAATTACACAGACTTACTGTGCTGCTAACGGTGTTTCTTTATGTCAGATGGGTACAAAGGTCAGCTGACAAAAATCATTTATCAATAGAGTCGAAATGTACATAACAGAAACCTCTGAGTGATAACTGAAATGGCATATCACGGAAACAGTTTAATTACAGGGTCCCAGTACACAGAATTGGTTTATTTCTCCACAAGGCTGAACTTTCACATTCAACAGATATGTACACCTTTGTCACTGATTGTGTCACAAGCCTTTTCTCTCTGTGTGTCTAGATACTTTAATGAGATGTCTGCCCAGGGTCTGAGAGCACGCACTGTGTCCAGCCCCATCCCCTATACCCCGTCACCCAGCTCTAGCCGACCCATCTCTCCCGGTACGTCACCATGGAACTTGGCTCTCTCACGCTCTCTATGCATGACATGCTCATGCATTTCTCACCACTATATAATTTAATGTTACCTTTAAAACAGAACTATTATATAACACATCTACCTGTGCAGTAGCACATCAGCAGAATGGTTACCTGACGTGACCTAGTATGTTTACCCGGTTACACTATCACTTGTTCTGGTGCTTCCATCATTTTTTTTATCAATAATGATAGTGCTGTGACTGTATTGCCCTGTTACATGGTCACTCAGTTCAAGTTTTCTTTCCTGATGCCTTGGGGAAACCTTTTAATCAGGTATGATGTTTTTCCAAAGACTGTTATGGGATAAAGGCAGTGAACTCTTACATGCATAAACAGTACCTTTGAGATAAGGGAGCACATTGGGCTATAATTTATGTGATATGAAAACTCGTCCTTTTTTATGTTAATCATTAGACTATGTACTCAGTGCAGCATTTCCACAAACAGTGTAAGAAAAGAAAGTATATGACTTAATAGCCACGATAGATGCTGGAGTTGTGCAGCCCCTCGTGTGGATTAAGACATCTTTTTCATATCTATAATAAGCAGGCAAAACAAAACTAATCTCACATTTTGCAATTTTCCCCTCTGTATAAATTTGTTGACCTAGATTACTTATGTTTGCCCCTGTTTGTTTCATCTTCAGTTTCCCACATTGTCTGCCAAGAAAGTGAAAACATTATTGTATGTAGGGCTGCATGATAATAATAATAATAATAATAATAATAATAATAATAATAATGATGAAGGGAAGCCAAGACAGGTGTGATGTGGTCAAACTTCCTTGTTCTGGTCTGAATTCTGGCAGCAGCATTCTGGACCAGATGAAGACTTTTGGTAATAGAGGCAGGCAGGCCAGGGTACAGAACATTGCCGTAATCGAGGTGAGACGCAACAAATGCGTGAGCAATGGTTTCTGCATCAGCCATTCTTAGAATGGGCCTAATTTTATCGATATTACGGAGGTGATAAAAGGCAGTTTTGGTTGTTTTTGATATGAGAGACTAGAGTTAAAAATCACACCGAGGTTTTGAGAGATGATGCAGTTGTCAAAATCGGGGGTAAGATCACTAAAAAGATGCTTATGCGTAGGGGGACCAATGACCAGCGGAGAAAATTTGTGATAAATTTGTTGAATAGTGCAACACTGATATGAGATGTGATAAAACAAAGGTTTCAGTATATCATTTCAATGTGTGTCTTATTCTATACAGTATGCTGCAAAAAATGACCTTGAAAATGAGTAGATTGCGTTTGCTGTGTAATGAAATCTAAATAATTTCCTTTAAGAACTATTATTTTAACTATTATTAATTATAACTATTTGCGAAGTTTATCTTGTACCCGAATAGGGCTGCTCTTCTGCACTTTGTCTCTTCCTCAACTCCTCAGCTTTATGAATCTTAGGCGTTCTGATATTGTTGCCCTTTATGACGTGTTTATTATGGAAATACATATCACAATGACAGTAAAAATACAATACATCAAGCAGCCCTAGTATGTGTTTGATAGAGTTTCTAGGCTGACTAAGACATGTTTTGTGGTAAACTTGGGCTGTCCAGGCACAGCGGGCGATGATTCCCAATGCTACATGTAGGACTCAGTGACCTGTCTCTCCTTAGTCTATGGAAGTGAATGATTGTAACTGCGTGTTTGCTTTACATATCATATGTCACCTGATACTTGTAAGAATAATATCTTCGTAGTTTCACATTAGGGATATATTGGAAGCGGTGCAAAACATGCACAGTACTTTTGCAGTTAAACTTTTCTGAATATGCAAACAAAGCCATTTGTCCAGGGTGGAGTGACCGCCCGCTTTTGGACAAAACTGAACAGTATTCGCGTCAACATGGATTTCATTGTGTTTTCTTACCGTTATGATGGCCACTGAGCTGTGCTTTGGACGTGTTTGAACAAGGATGTTAATGGTGGATGTGTGTAAGCATTAATTGCTCTTGAACACACACATGCTCCATTTGTGGGTTGGAACATGGCAGTATGTCCAAAGGAAAATGTTGCCTTTTTGTACCTCCCAGCTTTTGTTTGTTGAATGTGATTTGCATTTAGATTATAAGAACTTGATAAAGACAGTGTACAGGAACCTTTTAGCAGGTCTCTTTAAGTTAGTGCTTATTAAAGGGCACAAATGCATAATTTTTCCCTAAGAAATGAGTTTATGGTTTTAACAATGTTTTGATTTATAACCCTTTTTTTTTTTTTTTAGGTCTGTCCTATGCCACTCATACAGTGGGGTTTACTCCTCCTGCCACCCTCAGCCGTGCTGCCATCCCCCACTACACCCCCCCAGGCCTGCACATCCACCCAGGCTCCTCCCACGCTGTACAGGTCAGATTCCATCGAGACAGCATTGAGGGAACTATGTCGTTTTAACTGCAGAAAACACTTCTTTTCATCTGCTTGCTCATTTTTAGCAGTAATGATCAATCGGTATTAGAGCTGTAACTGTTTACCCAGTTTATGGTTCCTGTATTGGCTTACCCAGTCCAGGGTACCTCAGCTTTTTAGCTATGGTTTGTTTTTTTTTGTCATGGTTTGGGTTGAAAGAAAATTAAACCAACTCTTGGTTTTCCATTTTCCATTTTTTTAAAACATATACTAATTTAACATGAAAAAAACAAAGCTTCAAACAAACATCAACAAAGCTCTTCAAAAAGTGAGAATGAAAGACAATTGAATTCACTCCCTGTTATTTCAAGGTTCTTCTTTAAGAAAATGATTATAAGAGGACTAAGCTTGTCTCTGTTATTTTAAGGCTCTTCTCCATGACAGTTCTCCATCAAGAAAATAACTGCGAGATTTCCATTGTTGTAAATGAATGTATACTGCCACATCAGCGATTTGAACAAGACAGGAGAGTTCTGTATTTTGGGACTGACGCTCAACCCTGCCATTTCAGCAGAGAAAGAATCACATGACAACTAGAAAATGATGATCCGACCTTTCTCAGATCGATTTGTGGGTACTTTGGAATAAGAAAAACAAGTTCTTACTTGTTCCAGCCCAGAGATTAGATCTATTTCCTAGTGTGTGTCCTAGTGTGATATCAAAGAAACTAAAAATTTCACATACAAGAGCTGAGCTGAAAAAATAAAAATCGTGGTGCACTGCTGAGGACGACGGATCTGCGTGTTTTGGTTCTGGTACCAAATCCTGATCAGTATATAGGCTAAGTGAAGATTTTATGGGGATGTAGGCCGTGTAAAGAGTCTCTTCCTGAGAACAATGTGCAGCGTGGAACCTGGTGACAGGGTCAGTGGATTCTTCAGATTTTTGTTGAATGTCTGAACTGAATTTGGATTGGATTGAGAGTTGTTAAATTATTTTTTGTTGCCAGTTGGGTCAGGCATCACAGAGAGCATGCTTTGTTTTGAGACAGTAAGCCAGACAGTGAATACTCCAGGTTGTCATGCTTCAGTGACTAAAAGTATCAGTTGGGTACCTGTGCAGGTGCAGCTGAATTGAAATCAGATAGGCCTCCACATGTGCTACAGTGCCATGGAGATGTTTGCAAACTAGGTGGGAACAGTAGTTGACCTCACTTGTTGTGTGAATGGGGTCAGTGCATATTACCTGAGTAAGACACCAGTCTTGTTTTAAATTTACAGTTGTTTATATATATATAGTGCAAGCAAAATTTTCATACACACATAAAGGTATTTTAGATTCCATGTGTCCGCTTGTACTTTGTGGCCCAACTCCCAATCTTCCAATCATTTTGCCGGAGGAGAAACCTTAAGACTGAGTATTGATATATTAGAGCAAGTCTAATTAAAAAAAAATGATGGGAGGGACAATAAACAAGTTTAACATACATGTCTAGCACCAGGCTGTCAGCTTTGTTTTCCTTGGAAGAATACGTTGCCTATGCATTTTGGAGCAATGCAGTACCTGTTTTGATAGGTAAATTTTTCAAATGTTGTTTGTTCCATGAAAGACACATGAAAACATTGTAACTATTTACTATAGCTTGTGTCTATGGTAACATAGAGCTCAAATTGAAGTTAGCCTGAGAGAATAGAGAACTTTTTGGTCTTAACTTTTAATAACACTGTTCCAGTTCTCTACATTTCTGTGTGCGGAACTAAAATGAAAAACTCCGTTTCCTCCCCGATTTCATGACATGAAAAGAAATTCCATGTTTTGTATGCCTTTTTTTCCACTGCACCGAGAACGTACCGAACCATCACTTCAGAACCGAGGTCCATACTGAACCGTGACTCTTGCGCACCATTACACCTGTAATTTAATGAATTGACTTTTTTTTCGATCTTTAATTGGATTGATCACAGGAGCACAGATCTATTTCTGCATTTATTTTATTCCTTTTTCACAAATCAGTTCTACATAAATAAAACTCTTGAAAGTGGATACCTTACCAAAGACTCTGCTTTACAAATCAGCCAAAGGGGATAGGTGGTGATCAGCAGTGACCAAATTTATCTTAGTGAACTGATCAATTTAAAAAAAAAAAAAAAAAAAAAGGATCCCTCATTTAGCTCGATAAGTGGTGTTTTTGTTTGGCACGCCCAGTCTCAACATCCAGCTGACCTTTGAAACCACAATAGAAAATATGTAGTGTGAGTGAAAAGGGACAAAACCTGTATTCTTCCCTTGCTTAGTGTCTCTAGAATTGCATTGTCTTTCTGAAAGATACAGTGATGGAGTAGCATTTCCCTCCTATAGACCCCTCACAGAAAATGGAGCATTTTTCATTGTCGAGTCGTCCTATCTTTATCTGATCTACTGGATTCCATTTTGTAATACAATGAGGGAAGTAAATCATAGCCATGAATTTTCCATTATGGTAATAAGGTAAGTCATTTAAAGAATTTCAGGTCATGAAATGGGGCAGTTACATGGACATTTTCACACCAAATTCCTAACCAAGGGCTTTGAAGTCCAGAGATGCTTGCGATCGGAATCGAACATGGGCTGAAATGCCGTGTTTTTAAGAGGGTTGCAATGCTAATTCTTGAACACTTTATTACCCTAATGTTTCCTTCCTGTGCCCAACTGTGGGCTAGGCTTTTTATAAATCTTAATTTGTTTTGAAAGATCACTTGAAGCAAAACACAGTATTGACATATGGTAGTCATTTTGCAACCTTTTTCATTGGAGCTGTGAGGAAATGTAGACCATATAGACAATATTGTTGATAAAATATATGGAATTTTAAAATAATTCAATGACTGACTAAATCTAGATAATTAAAAATTTCATCCTTGCTAACTTCTCGCCTTAAATTTAGCTGTTATTATATTGTTTATCACCTGTTTCATTTCATACAAGAATTTTCTGTGGTTGTTAATCATGCAAGAATTTAAGGCAAAGAGACATAAATCAACACCACAGATCCTCCTGACAGGTGACAGTGGTGCGGACTTGTCTTGATGTTGAAAAGTCATAACCAGCGCAAGTCCCTGCCCTGCCTTGACCTGCTGTTCTCTCTGAACACTCACCCCGTGTCCAAGGCATTCTCGTCCCAGTTTCTAGTCTCTCTAGACTAATCCTGGTCACCACTTTTCCCTTTCTTTGCTTAATTGAAAATCTCAGCTGATTGGCTGACATGCCATTAGTTTCCTGCCACACACAGTCTTGATAGATTAGGCTGCTGCTTAGCGCAAGATGTCAGAGTTTTTGTACTGTTTTAGGCTGACATGTAGTTTAAATAAGAGGATTAGCATGTACCGTACCTCAAACTCAATGGAGGATGTATTCTCTGTACTGAGCCCACATACTGACTCAGCAAATCCTCTCTTCATTTGATAAAACTGTTTCTCCACATGTCAGCTCCCACAGTTTTACTGTGCTCAGTAAAATGTCAATAGAATACTCATGAATTTTGACATTTTTAGTGGTCTGTCCTTCTCTTGCAATTGACTGCACTTTTTTATTACATTATTTGCTTGTAAGCAATGCAGAGTACTAGACATATCAGCTGATCAGGTCACACATGTGTCTGAGCCAGCATTGCCTGCAGGCCACGTTACAGTGTGAGAGCCATTCTTTTCAAAAGCGGACGCTGGTTAGGTAACATGGTATCTGAACAGCTTAGTTAAAGTGTCGGCTTAGATTGTCTTGTCGTCAGTTGCAGTGACCACCTCGTACTTTCAAAGGGTTGTGAGTTGTAACAGGTCAGAGGTTGCGATACTGAACAGATTACACTAAATCCTCTCTGTTGTAATTTCTTCATACACCTCCAAAAGGGCAATGGGGTTGTATTTTTTTGTCAGCGGGTTTGTTGTTACAGAAACACTGAGGTTGCTGTCAGGTGTTTGTTCTGGCAAAGGCTCTTTTCCTTTGGGGTTGGTCATGCTCTGGTGACCAGCACAGGAGCACTCAAACAGATAAAACCAGAATGACAGTGAGCTTGGAGCCAGCCACCCAGACACACTTCAAAGCCAAATACTTTTGCCAAGAGGAACGTCACTGAACAAACCCTGCTAGAACTGTGCCACATATGTTCTTGTGATGGAATTTATTTGTATTGTGAGAATTTTATTTTTATTAATCAAATTTTTTCTTTTGTCCCTTGTTTTTTGTACACAGAGGCCATCCCCAAGGAGAAGCAACAGCCCAGACAAATTCAAGCGCCCAACACCCCCACCTTCCCCAAACACGCACTCAGGGGTGCAGCACCCACCACCTCCACCCCCACCAGCCCAGCCAATGGTGCAGTCCAGCTCCTCTCAGGCAGCTACATCACAGCAGCCCCCCTCTCAGCCTTAATGCATGCACTGTGCTACGCTACGCTAAGCTAGGCTACGACAGTGACTCAGCGGTTCTCCAGGGGGTCAGGCTCACTACCGAAGGCTAACTGGAGTGAACAATGGTTTGGAGGCAGCACTGGAGAGCATTAACCCTGGCATTTGACTGACTGACTTGGCCAGCTTTCTGTTTGGCTTTGCCATGCCATGTAACTGAATTCGTATTTGTGTGTGTTTTGTTTTCTATAGAGCAGTCATATATGGATTGGGGAGAGGATGAGAGATAATGGTAGTTGAATGTTGAGTTTCTCTTTTATTTCAGGGGATTTCTGAAACTTGCTCTCTCAACCTCTGCCCCATCCCATCAAGTCCAACCATAGTGGTGTGTTAGAAGCTCTTGCTACAATCAGCCACTTAAATCTAAGGAGAAAATAAAGAAACTAAACAAATTTCTGCTGAACAGCTGACGTACTTCTTTGTTTGACAATTTGCTAGAGAGCTGAAGCGTAATAATTCATTTGACTGGTTGAAGTCTGGATGTAAGGAATCCCTGGTTGAGCTCAAACTTTAATAAGAATGGCCTAAATCAAAATAAGAAGCACAGGTGGAATGGAAGTGTTGTGTGATGTTTATTTTTTTCTGTTTTTGTTTTGTTTGTATAAAACCTTTATAAGCCTCTTTGGACAACGCTTAGACATTGGCCAGGAAGGCACTAAAAACTCTGAGGAAACGTATTGCCTATCTCAGCGTTTTTAAAAGGCTGTGCTGGAGTAGTGTCTCTGTGTGTACAGATATAACTCTGGATGCTTGGACCAGCCCTTTGGACAACACTGCATAAAGAAAGATTAACATCCTCTACTTATGTCTGATATATATATTATATATATTAAAAAAAAACAAACATACAAAGTGAACAGTCAAAATAAAAGGTACTGTTGAACAAATTAACCTCGGTATGATTAAAAGCTTGTACAAAGACAGATCTTTCTCCCTTGTGTTTTTTTTTCACCCAAATGAAGTGTAGGCTTTCACATTTGCCTTAACTCTTTGTTGGCTTATTTATGCATATAAGCTTGATTTCAGTATGTCTTAAGAAGTCATAATGACTTAAAATGGTTTATTGTGTTCACCTACACTAGTTTCAGAAGAGTAAATGAATCATAACAGGCTATGTGTGTAACTTGCGGATAGATTACATCTAATATGTAATCTGCTAAAATACACTGTAAAAGGACTGTTTTATCTTCCTCATTAAAGTCTCCACAGCACAAAATGAATAAGTATAAGTAGCATAAGTAGTGATTCATCTGAGATGCAGAGTTGTGCAAGAACCATTAGTCATTTAATGAAACTTCATCATGCATTTTTCTTTAATTTATATTTGAGTGGACAAGTAGACATTACTAGTTAACAATTTTTTTCCCAGACGGTCCAAAGAGACTTACTGGAAACCCTATTTTTGTCTTGCCTCAAATAACCTTGAATCATTAAATTGATGGAGTTTATCATTTGGAATTGGAAGTACTTTCTGGATCTTACACATTGAGCTGCCTGCAACTTGAAGGTATCTGTTTTGGTATGGTATTTTTTTGCATGTGTGTTTTCACATCACAGGTTACATTTCAAGAGCCTCACAAATTTGGTAAATTTTTTACGCACAAGTATGAATAGGGGTATCGGTGTAGTGAAGAGTGAAGTAAGGCCAGTAACTCCCCAGACAGCAACAACAGTGAAGTGCAAAATGTGTTGGAATGTGCTCTTAAATAAAAGACTTGAATGAATACTTCTACTTGTTTTTGCAAAACAATCCTACCAACTGAAGCTGGCACACCATGTTTTTTGTTTTGTTTTATCAAGACTACAGGATAATTAAAGCCAACACCTGCATGAGCCTTGCTAAGCCTTGGCAGGAAATGGTGTGGCATGGTTCCTGGAAGCAGCAAATGTTTATGAGATTCTGAATATTAATTTCACTCCTTCAGTTACCTTGGAGTTAAGTGATGCTGGACGAAAAGCTGCAGCCACAACTCCCTTTACCCCCTTTGCACCCTGAACTCAAAGTTAATCTGTCCTCTGAAATATTTCAATATAAGCCCCTCTGCTTCACTCTATTTCTGCCATCCACACAGCCAGTCTGAGCTGCTCCAGACTGGTTCTAGCCAGTTAATGACTGGGGATTACATGACTTCTGCTCTATGGGATGATTAATGGCATTAAAAAAAATTGTCAGAGTCTGTGTGTGAAAAGTTTGGCCAAGAGGAAGATAGGGAACCTGAGCTAGCTGTAGATCCAGGGTTTTTGATAAGGATGGAGGACTGTCTCATGCAAACAAACAAAAGAACCAAAGAGAAATGAGAACTTGGTCTATTTTCACTGCCTTTGAGGTAATGTTATGAGTTTCTCTTTGATTGACAATCACTGTTTTGTTACGTTCTGTTCACGCTGTGTGTGTGCTCTTAAACGTCCAAGCAACTTGAACTAATCCAAGCAGGGCTCTGCAGGAAAGCTGCATGAGGCAGCCCTAGCCAACTACACGATGCAGCCTGCCCAGACACTATGACGAAGGAGAGAGCACCTCCGTTTAACCAGACAGTTGGAAAGAACCTTCTCTCTTTTCACACCCTTGAACCCTGTCCTCAAATAACAAGTTACTCCTCTCCCACTTTTCTATCTATCCCATTACTCCACTCCTGAACACACCCTTTGTCCTCTGTTTATTTAACCCTCCTTTATCACAGCTAATTTAGCTAATCAAGAGTTTGAAACAAAAAGTTGCAGGGCGAAGGAGAGACCTGAGGAACAGACTGGAAAACACTGATCAGTCTATTTCCCAGGGCCTCCCTATACTGGAAATGTTTGTATCAAACCCTTGATTAGTTATATCAGCTATGATGTCATGTGATTCCACTCATCAATGAATCATTAGACTCTTCATTTATGAAGGGTTCAAACAAAGATATGCAGGGCTGAGTGCCCCCAGAACTGGAGTTGAAAATTACTGCCATAACTGGGTGGAGGGAAAGGGTAGAGGAGTGTTAAAACAACCCTGTGTCAGGGGTGACTATAAGTTAGTGTCACAGCCATGGGGGTGTTAATGGGAAAGTGCATGTGTTCCCCTGCAAACTCATTTGATTTTTGTTGTTGAAGCCAATTCAGCAGGGATTACACCATGACACTGGAGAGACATCCAACTTTGGAAAAATGAAGGGCACTAATAAGGCGCTTTCGGATCGAATAGTTCTGGGGTCTCATTTGATAGGAACTACATACGTTCTAGGACTTTTCTGTTTCCATTCGCACCGCCAGTAGGAACGCTGAAGTGAGGTAAGCCGGCCGACGGTATAGCAACATCACGCTAGGATCCGTTGTTTACGGCTAACCAGGATAGCTGCACATTTTAAGTACAAATTTAATGACTTTTAAGACCGTTTAAATACGTCCAAAAAACACGATTACTGCAGCAAAAGAAATCAACAAATTAGACTACAGTGTACACAAGTAATGAGTTTTATTGAATTTGAATAACAGAAATATTGAGTGCACATTAGATAATATATAACTGCTTTCTTATTAACGAAAATAAAACTGTATGGCGATAGACCTAATCCAATGGGAAAAAATGTCCCCCTGCATTTACCACCGTAGTAGCAGTGAAGGACTCGATGGGCATAGTACTTTTCGGGTGCTAGCATAGCGCTTGTGCCTGACGCTTGCTCACAGCGTCGTGTGTGTGTGTGTGTGTGTGTTTTTTTTTGGGGGGGGGGGGGGTCCCCCCTTTCCCCGCCGCGGCCTTCAAATCGTAAGCTACATAAACACATTCTTATTTTAGGATAAAATGTGGATCACAGCCACACAAGCGGACACGCAAGCACCTACCGAAGCGGAGTATACGCTACCTCTTCAACGTACAAATATACGTTGGACGTTGCAGAAATGGTCATTGTTGGGGGATATAAAATACCGCTCAAATAAAACAAAAACCATGTCTCCCCTCCTACAGTTCCAGACATTTTAAGACATTTTAGACATGAATATCAAAAACTAAATGTAAGACATTCTAAGACTTTATATTTTACACGGATCTTTAAAAATGGCGGTTGCAATCATCGTATACCTATGTCTGGACCAATGGACGTACATCTACGTCACAAGGTTCCTATTGCGCTGCGAAAGTCCCTACCCTGAAGTAGTAGCCAAAAAAGCCCCTCAAAACGGCGTTCTAAGAACTATGATCGTTCTAAGTTCCTGCGGTGATACCACGCGAAAAAGGGGGTATTTCCTCCAACAATTCTAATAACTATGGAAAAGTTCCTCCGGTGCGAAAGCGCCTATAGTAAACACATATATCTTGTTTCAAAGAAGTTTTGATTTCCTGGAATTTCTCATAGTGCTAACTGAACAGGTGTTAGCTTGAACTTGGGTAAAGATGTAGAGAATTTACTATATGTACAGTTCAGTTGATAAGAAGTTATATGTGGGAAAGCTGGGGCAAAACAGCCCATGATCAGACCTCAGGATTAAACTCTAAAGCTAGAGTTGTCATCATGAGAAAGACTTGTTGAAATTATCCAATTACATTGTACTACAACGGCAAAATGAAATACATCTCTAGTAACAGCAGCGTTTACACTTACGCAGCACATGATCTGCATCATGTGAATGTATTCGGAATGTCTGAAAGTCAATGGTGAAAAAATGTTTCCTTGACATTTTGCACAGTGCTTACAGCTATATTAGTGGTATCAACAATTTTTACCACCAGCTTTACCGTCAAACTTCAGTGACGTCGAGAGTTAAGCCCACAACCTTCTGATCAGAAGTAATTTGTCACCATAATAGTTGATTCTCCATCAGATTACTTCCAGTTCAAGGGTGTGGAGGGCCCATTGTCATGAGGGTAGTGCTCCTTCAGCAGATGGAATAGAATGTAGAGATCGTTCCTCCTCTTTTCTTTTAAGCTGGAGAGGATTACAAGCTTCTATTCCTCTTGTCCAGAGTCCCATCCGTGCAAGTGTGGGAAACAGTGCCTTACTAAGAACAAAGCATCAAAACGGCAATAACTCCAATGTGCGAGTCCATTTCCATAGCATAGTGATCCTCCCTGACCAGCTCACACGAGATGGTGGGAGAAGAGGGGTGTGATAGGGCTAACACGACAGGTACTGGGTTTGACTTTGTCCAGTTAGGCTCAATTTAGACCAATGATAGAACAATCTGAACGATTATAGCTGTGTTTTTCTATTTCAGAACACTCGGCACTTCTACAAAATCAACAACTTTGTTTTATTAATCGATTAATTTTGGATTGGAAGTAGTGATCACCGTGGTTGCGTCACTGACTTGAATCTTAGCAGGTGACTAAGCCTACATGAGTGAGGATGTCTTACAACCCCTCTTATATGTTCGGTTTAAGTTACGAAATAATACATGTTGCTCTTTTTAATTTGTCTATAGGGAGTCATTGAAAGCTCACCCTTTTTCCACGTGATAGGTACTGAGTGTAGAAGCCTTCATTTGGAATCTCACGGATTCACCCTGCCTAAAGACATGGCATGAGGAGATATAAAACCTAATAGTTAATCTTGTTTCACAGAATTCTGATTCGTAAATCTCAAATACTCACATATACTGTATTCTCATAGCCACCGAAGAGTAAACCTTAATGTCATGCCTGAAGGTTTGCTTTAAGATTTGTTTTGGACTGTTTGAATGAGCGTTCGCTTGCCCACTGACGCGGTAAATTCAAATTTACATATCCAACATCAAACATCATTCACATACATTTTCCAAGGCTATTAATAAGGTTTCGAGTGGTTATAAGCAAAGCACTATTGATATTGCGTCCCTTGGGCGAAGAGGAATTTACATATGACTGTTAGGTGACATTACATTGTAGCGCCCAGTGGTGACGCTCTGAACATTCTGTTATTATAGCTATCCGATAACCGGTTCTGACTGGACCACTCGCACCATTAGCAAGTATTTCTCTCCAGACATCACATGCCATCACCACAACAAACTGTCCAAGCTTGAGACATCCTCCCCATGCTTTTCCAAACTAACTCTGTTTGCGAAGTGTATATTAGGCTACTCTATGGTACCACATTTCCTTTCCAATGAAAGGACACTTCTGCTCCTCAAAGTTTTATTTTTTACATGTACTTCAATACGACTTGGCTTCAAAGTTTCATTTGAGGACTTCGTGGAAATCCCGAAGGTAAATATGCCCAGTCAGGAAATGTAATTTTCATAAATGTCCTTCACACTCTCATGCATGCTGCGCGTTCAATGCGCTGGTTTGGAATACCTTCACTTTAAACACACTTTACGGTGATATAAAGGGAAATAACAATGAAGCGAACAATATCCGTGTGAATTTTGTACTATAGTCATTGCGTGCGTGTGCATGGCCAACGCTGCGGCGAAACATGAAGCATTTCTTTGGTGTAGCGCCTATAAGCTGGACCAGTGAGAACAGCTTCAAACCGGTTTTTTTCTCCGCCAGCAAAGCTGCATGCAGTGGATGAAAGGCGCGCAGGTGCCCAGAGCGCACACGATCCTTAAATAGGTTCAGTGTAAAATCCAGAGAGATTCCGTTTATTAATGTTCAATTTTTCATTGTTTACATTCGGTCCCTTGTAAAAGGCTATTAGAAAGCATCCTTCATGACATTTTCGTACAGGCAGCGCTGTCATTTTATACTGCCAGTAGTTGCCCTTCCTGATTAGGTGAGTACCACACAGTTCACAAATGCACTCGCATGATCTAGCACAAAAGACTCTAAACAAAAGAAAGAAAAGAATTTCATGGAACAGAACGTAAACTACGTTTTAGAGATGTAATGTTTAAATTCTTTCTGTTACTTCATGGGAATGATGTGGGATAATGCATGGTTAAATTTGACCACTTGCGCCTTTGCGTCTTCTGATTTTGCAATATATAATCTCATCAAATACAGCTTGTTGAAACTTTTTGGCTCGCGCGTAGAGCGCGGTCATGCCCGGAGAGCAATGATGCTCAAAAGAGGCAGCTTGCGCTAGAGAGCTCAACATTGCACGCATAATTAATTCGGGCTGCGGAAAATAAAAGGCAGCAGCAGTGTTCTTTGGTCAAATGGCTACAAATTCATACAGAAAGTGTGGGTAAAGTGCAAAGAAGGTTGTCCGTCTCGGCACTTCCCTCCTTCAAGGTGTGGTCTCTCAGAGAGGGCTCAAAACTCTGTAGCGCGCGATGCGAAGCGCGGAGAAGGTATTCAGCAGGCAAGCGGCGAGTGACCTGCCTGGTCAGCCAGGCACGAACGGTTCAGGCTATCGCTCTATTCGACACCATTAACATCTTGAAGTTATAGTCCTGTAAGTGCTCTGTCAGTTCATGTGTATCATTGGAAAGTCAAAATAGTCATTGTGCTTCTATATGTACTTCATCATAAAACTGTTGCATACACTGATTGATTCATTAATGTATGCTGATATACTGATGTATTTATATGTATGGGCTATATTTAATCACAATTCAATCAACGTGATCTCTCTCTCTCTCTCTCTCTCTCTCTCTTTCTCTCTCTCTAATATAACTGTATCAAAATGTAGGTTCCAGAATTAAGACAACAGAACATCAGCCAGTATGAATTCAGGAAGCCCAGTTAAGGCACTCGATGGAGGATGGGGATGGGCAATCGTGGTGGCTTCTTTCATGGCTCAGTTCCTGGCCTTTGGATCACCCCAGTCTGTGGGTGTTCTGTACCCTGAGTGGCTCAGCACCTTTCAGGAAGGCAAAGGCATGACTGCATGGGTCGGATCCATGGTGTCAGGGATGGCTCTTATTGCCAGTAAGTAGAAAATCTGTGTGTATATGTGTGTTTGTGTGATTGTATACTAATAAAATACAGAAAAACAAAACTCTCTTGATGCAATGTCAGAAAGTGATGATTATGTGATGTCATCTCAGAGAGTGATGGTAGGGGTGTGTATCACTGTTTATGAGATCAAAAAATACATTTTAAGCAGCCAACTATCTGATCCTGTTTTAGCCTTGTTTCGATGCAATACGAAGCAGTGCAGTGCGATCAGGTACCGTGTGATGCAATTCAGTATGGTGCACACTGTTCAATTTGAATTCTTCTATAACTCAAAACAACACAGTTATGGGACAGAGAGAGGGGAAAATGTAGTAAAATATCAGTCAACCTGAAATGGGTCTATACCTGGGATGTATGGACATTTTATGGCACATCCTGAATTCGTTCTCCATCCCTTGACCATTGATGTTTCATTCTCCATTCAACAGGCTGAACAATGGGGCAAAAAGTGTTTTGCCTTTAGGAATAGGAGGACATGCCTCCCTCTGACTGACAGCAGGCAGAGAGAAGCATAGAGAGAAAGAAAGAAAGAAAGAAAGAGAGTGAGAGAGAGAGAGAGAGAGAGAGAGGGAGAGAGAGAATACACAATATGGAAGGAAGTAAATTTGACAACATTTGTAACTAAGAATATGAATGCACTGATTCAGTTGGTGAATTGTCACACCCCTACTGCAGAACTCTTGTAGAATATTTTATCAGTGTTTTTCATTTTATTTTAAGAGATTAGAAATTTATTATAATTTAAAGTAAACTTTTGAGTGTTGGGAGTAAAAATTCACTGATCTTGAAAATTAAAAATATTTAAAATACTTTGAAATAATTTTACACAACCCGTCCCCTAGGTTTAACACTGCCAGTCAGCGCCTACAAGTAAAGGACTTCATAATGATGCTTATCTTCAAAAGCAGAGTGCTCTCTGTACATGAACGTTGTAGTACATGGCTTCTGTATCATTTCATTCAGTGTATGGAGGGTGGTTTAGACCAGATTGACTATCAAAGTCATAAAGTCTTCCAAATGAACGGACACGTCTTTTATTATAATAGACAAGCACCATTTACCCTTATGTAATCTGTTATTATCTTTATTTTGGGGGGGGGGGGGGGGTTATGTACATAGGTGTGTTCATTTTATCCCGGGCAATTCTGTCTGTTGTATGGCTGTCAGCATGAGTTCTAGAGGTGAAATGAGAAACAGCAAGGTAATACACAACAAAACAGATTAGATTTGTTCCTAACCTCTCTATCTGATCCAGGAAACATGTCTAAAGGCTTATAGCAGTGACATCAGACTCTTTTGTGTGTTTAACCTGTAACCTTACCCTAGAAACACATTGTATCTGCTGCTTGTTAAGCACACTGCTGAGTGTGTGTATTTTGTACTTCACTCTCACTTCTGAGGAAAAGCTGTGCTGATTCATGCCATGTGACACTTACTCACTTTTGTGTTCTGGTGTTGATTTTCATGGTTTTGGCTGCACTGCTTCTGCATAGCTCTGAAAATGAACCAAGTCAAAGCTTCAGTCTCTCCAGATAATCTCCCAACTTAGAGAGAGAGAGAGACAGAAGCAGAGAGAGAGGATGAAAGAGGGAGCATGGAAATGAGGAAACCAAGAAAAGGAGAGGGGAGGAGTAAAGAGTGCAGAGAAGGAGAGAGCGTGTGAGAGAGTGAATGAGAGAGGAAACTTGTCTGAAAGAGGCCGATGAAAACTCTACGGTAACAATAGGAAAACAGAATGTTCTTTTGGTCTAGATGGGGCAGATTAGCACCATATTCTTTGATATGTGACTTGAAGCTGTAATGGCAAGCAGGGATACATTTAGCATGGCCGGGACACACAACTGCACCAGACCTGTTTGTTTACTACCATGTTTTGAGTTCTTCTGTTGCGCTGTAGAAGATCCAAAGAGGTCAAGAGAAAGTCATGTCTGTATAAAACTGGTCTCGCTGGCACACATGGCAGCTCTCTCCAGCACTGATTTATACCTTCGCTGACGCAGTAGCAAAGGGCTTTACAGAGCTCTAATTAGCTTTACGCCTTTCTCTTTCTCTTTCTCTCTCTCACTCTCTCTCTCTCTCTCTCTCTCTCTCTCTCTCACACACACACACACACACAAAGCCCACACATACATGTACACCATAAGATTCGCAGCACTGTCCAGAAAGGGAGGGAGGGGGAGTCCTCTTGGCTCTGATAGGTTCCCAGGCACACACCCTAAGGAGTATCAGATTTGTTCTTTGCAACACAATACAGTGCAGCACAACAGCTGATACATATATAACAAACATGGTCTGAGACCGTATAGGAAGTACATTGCTCAACAATCTCCTCCAAAGATAGCTCCCAAATGCTGATTTCACACTCACGCAAATATACTCTTTGATGGAGGTCGATTCATCATGTTCGTGTAAACTGTGTGGAAACAGACTGTGCTGCCTCAGGTTCTGGTGACTTGGCAGCCCACCTGGGGACAAGCAGTTCAGTCTTATTGGCTTGAAGAAAGACGTTCAGAAAAGTGATCCTGTCTAGCCCTTCCGTCTGGACTAGATTTCACCGGCTTGTTCTATCCTTCCGAGACCCATCCTCCTTGCTTCCAATATGCGTATTTCAAATAATTCTAGAGTCATCTTGTTATTGCAGAGAACTTTGTGCTGAGGCAGCAAATGTGATGACCCCAAAAAACCTCCAACACTCTCACACTCACTCAGCTGTGATTTGGTGAAGTGAATGTCAAAGGGTTCGATGACCTTTTCGCTCCTTAATTATCCTGTGTTCCCTCAGACCACTCCTTAACACACACTTGTTGACTTATTTACTCTTCAAGTGTTTGCTGGTGCCAGTTTTAAGTCTTCTATGTTTGTAGGGAACACGTGTGCTTGGAGAAAACTCGGTGTACATAAGCTTCCATAACAGGAAAAACAAACTAGTTAACATTGCTGTGAATTCTCAAAATACATGCAAAAGGCAATCATTCAAATTAGGTTAAGTCAAAGAGAGAAGATATCTGATCAATTAAAATTCCTCCCACATAGAGATGGAAAATGGTGGAAAGTGTGACTTAGGATAATGCTGTTGTTTAGTATCGTGAAAGTTGTGTCTGACACTTGTTAGGGAAATACATTTTTTGTCATTGCCCCCTACCTTCTCTCTCTTTCTCTTTACCGCTCTTTGCCGCTCACTCACTCATTTTCTGCCTCTCTCTCTCTGTCTCTCTTTTTGTAGGTCCAGTATGCAGTGCTTGTGTGGAAAACTTTGGAGCACGCCCTGTCACCATCTTCAGTGGGGTAATGGTAGCTGGAGGACTGATGCTGAGTGCCTTTGCCCCGAGTGTCTCTTTTCTTATCTTCTCCTATGGCATCGTTGTGGGTACGTCAGAAAAACCACACCGTGTTTACCTCACCATAGTGTCCTCAGAGACTTGCAAGTCACTGCAGGCCTTTATCTGTGACTGTCAGGTTCCAACTGAGAAAGTGTTTCACCAGAATGGTGAAGTACGTTTTTGTATAAATTATTAGATGGTTACAGAATAAAGGTACAGCTTCATGTGAGCGGAGCTCCTCATGGATTTGTGTGTGCGTGCATGTGTTCGTGTGTGTGTGTGTAAATGAGAAAGAGGGTTAGAGAGTCTGTCTGACCAGTCACACATCAGTTCATATTATCTAAAAATCGATGACAGCTGGGAACCTGAGAGTGAGGCTGTGTTACTGTCACTGTGCCCTCTCACAGGGGGACACTCATGCCCTCACCAATTTAAAGAAAGAAGAGTTATTTTTAGATGGCTGTGACATGGGATCCTGGGGTTTCTGCAGGATCCCTCTTCTTTCAGCCATATCTGTCATGTTTTGTTTATTAATCAGCATAAACAGGACAACACTCCTGTGCATTTCAGTTCTGCAGTTAGACATTAACTGAGACTCTCCAGGATTAGATTATATAGGTCATGCATGGTCTAGATTCCATAAGGACAACACACTGATGAGACAATGAAAGAGAAACATGTGACTTTGTGTCCAACTGTTTATTGACAACACATTGTGGGCGCAGTCCTCGAAGTGTTTGTTATGAACAAAGTTATGCTGTTGATTATGGTGAAGTACTCATAAATATTGTTTGTTTTGACAGGCATTGGCTGTGGTCTTGTCTATGCTGCAACGCTGACCATCACTTGCCAGTACTTTGACAAGAGACGTGGCCTTGCCCTCGGCATTGTGACCACAGGTATTTGTCTGCCCCCCTCCTTCTCTTTGTAGAGCTTGTCCTAGAATGTTTGTAATTGTTCTCACATTCAGGAGAGAAACTATAGCATTGTTTGAAGAGACTGCAAGACAACAACAGGTGTAACAAATTTTAATCAAAGTCATTCATTAAGGTACATATACAGCAGACTTCAAATTACCTGTAAAAGAAAAACAATGATTTATTTACATTTCAGCAGTGAAAAAAAACATGACAGACTGGTGGTAGACGTGTAATAGACTAACCAAATTGTTTTACTTTCAGGCACAAGTGTCGGAGGATTCCTATACGCTACAGTGCAGAATGAGCTGGTCGAGCTGTTTGGCTTGGAAGGCTGCCTTCTCATCATTGGTGCTTTAGCCCTCAATTTGATGGCATGTGCTGGTCCCATGAGACCCTTAAACCTCCCTGGTTACTACCTCAAACAAAAAGCCGCTCTCAAGCACACAAAAGAACCTCTTTATGAGAAACCAACTGCCATTGTCATTGGCTCCGATGACCTCAAAACAGCTCCTGGCACTGTGGACAAGAACATAGACACTGAGAAACACCTTATCGCGAAGGAAACAAAAGAACTCCAGGACTTTGTCGCTGGGATGGAAGATGAGAAGCCACAGAGTGGCCTTCTGTCATGCCGGACCATCACACGGTTCATCAAGAAAAAGTTGCAGCCTTACTGCCAGTACATGCATGTGACAATTGAATTCTTACACGACCGAGCTTTCACGGCATTCTGCATTGCCATATTCCTCTTCAGCCTGGGGGCCTTCCCTCCTGTTCTCTTTATGGAGGACGTTGCACAGAGTCAAGGCCTCATTGATGACATCAGCGTCATCCCACTGGTCTCCATTGTAGCTATGACAACAGGAATGGGAAAGCTGGTACTAGGCATGATGGCAGACTTACCCTGGATGAACAGTCTTTACCTTTATGCCTTCACTCTGATAGGATCAGGGGTGGCACTGATGCTCATCCCTGTCACCAAGAGCTATTTGGGACTGCAGATCCTTTCAGCTGTGGTGGGCTTCTTCTCAGGCAATTGGTCTCTCACTTCTTACATCACCACCAAGATTGTAGGCATTGACCAGCTCAGTCAAGCCCATGGTATCCTTATGTGTTTTGGAGGGGTTGGAATCATGCTTGGGCCTCCTGTTGTAGGTAAGGATTGGTCTGTCACATACATTATTCTGCTGTATACTTGTAGTGATAGGGTAGATGGTTTTTCTAAACACATCACATTCTTACTATACAAATATATATGCAGTAGGTGATTTGTTATTTTTAATAGCGGGATGGACCAATGGATGGCAGGTTAACAATGGGGGTGCATTTTGGTTGGGGCCATAGATTCTAACTTGCACAAACCTCAGTCAGATAAAGGATCAATGAGTCAGGCAGACTAGACTAACATATTCAACTGAACAACCCCTCTGCCCCTGCACTCTCTCTGCTACGAGAGGATGGAGAGGGGGGATGGCAGGTCAACAAGGGGGAGGCATTTTGCTAACAAGGGGGAAGGCATCCCCCCTCAAATCGCCTACTGCATATATATATGTACACTCATATACAGCTGCAAGATTTGTCTCAGTGTAAGGAATTCTTGTTAAGATTTAAACACGTGAGTTTTTTAAGTACTTTCACAGAATCCTACAAACTAGTCTTTCATTTGAAGAAATTAATCCCTTTACTTTTTGCTCTGTTCCAGGCTGGTTTTTTGATTGGACTCAGTCATACAACCTGGCATTCTATTTTAGTGGTACCTGTGTCTGCGTGGGTGGATTGTTCCTCTTCTTTGCTGCTCTGCCCTGCTGGAACCGTTGCAAAGCTGAAAATGACCAACCTGAGTGTAATTGCTGTGATGAACCTGATGTTGAGAAGTCTTTTGAGTGTGACAAAATGGCCTCTGTAGCATAAACAGCCTCTCACCTGTAATCTGTAACACTTACGTGGAGCCTCAGCAGTTTCTGCTGATGTTAGGTCCTTTTTTATTACCTGAGAAGATTCTCAGGTAACTTCTTTAAGTGCCACTTTTATCAGATTCTTATACTTTAGACACTGCTATGAAAACAAATAGACTTATATGTCATAAGATTTTAAGAGATAGCTTATTCTTATTTTCTGTGTCTTCAATGTTTAGCTTTACTGCCTCATTTTAAGAGGCAAAACAAATCAAACACAGATATTGCAGATTATGCTGATTTTTTATATATTTTATTCACTTGAAATAAATGTCCACTTAGTTTGTGCCAGACCTGTGGACTTCAAAGAACTAAAAAAATAAGCATAACAGCATGTGTTTTTATACTGTAGTAATTCAGTACCGAATACAGACCTCAGGCTGTTCTAACAGCCAGCATGCTGTGTAAAGATGTCACATATACCATGCCAACCATGCAAGTTCCAGCCCCAAAGATTTTCTATGTAATATCCAGGGATTAGCACCAGGGATTGGAATTAAGGAGGGAATGCACTTTAATGTATTCTTTTTTCTTTCCTTTTTTTTGTTTTGTTACAGAGCCGCACAAGATTTTCTCTCTTATATTCTGTCTCTGAGTATTGAACACCTCTAGTTCCTATAGATATACATGTATAGGCCAAATTCCTAACAATATATATAAACTAATAATATATATATACATGATATTATATATATGTGTGTGTGTGTGTATATATATGTATATATACACACACACACACACACACACACACACAATCAAAATGAAGGCTGATGGATACATGTGGGTTTTTAGTTTAAAAAAAAACAAACCAAAACATGTAATTCCTGTTATGCAAATGCCTTAGCTTTTTTTTTGTCAGATTGCATGACGTTTCTCTTCACATGTTTGCTAGAATAATAATATAAATTTACTAGTTACACTATCACGTTTAATGCACTCAGTCTGAAAGATGACAGATGAGTGAAAATGCTTTGCAGAAAGAAAGAAAGAATGAAGGAAGGAAATGATGGAAGAATAGTATGGTCAGGCTTGTGTGCCTGTCAACCATGTTGTCAGAAACACAATAATTTTCATTAGTCTCTTAACAGGCGGGCTCCTGACTCTGGTCTCTTTGATTGTTTTAGAAATGCCATTTTGTATGTATCCTTAAACATTATTGACTCAGCAATCTGCACTGAAGGAGTTTATTGACACCTGATGAATGTCAGCAAATGCCATTCTTTGTAGTTATTTTTATTATGTTATTATGTTATATAATATAGTATTACAACTAATGATGAATGTTTTGCTTATTAGTTACTTGAAGTCTTTCTACTTTCTATGATAGATTTCAGGAAATTCTTAAGTTGTTGGACCTGTTTTATGATGCTTTTACAGAATGTGGATTAGTGACTGAAGATGTTTGTGAACCAACAATTCAGACAGATTATCCTGATACACGCTATCATTTTATGTAATTTTTTTTTTTTTTTTGCTGGACTTTCACTTTGTCTTACTCCTTTTTACGTCAATGTAATACTGGCTTTTTTATATATATAAATTAAAGGACCAATAAAATGAGAATTGGTCAATTATACATGTCTCAGGTGTTCTTTCATATTCATTCGTCATCTTATATATTAAACAATACAATACGGTACAGTGTCAAATTCATGGTGAAAAGAACAGCAAACAGTTACTACTTTTACGTTTTATAGCTCCATCTTCCGTATCCCTCTGTAACACAGACGACGGCAGCTCCCGCTCTACAGTCTCTATGGTAACCAAACTTACGTCACGTGGTAGCAACGTGTAAACAACTCAAAAGAATATCTTGTTCTTTCAATCTTCTTCAGTGATTATAATTATTCTACAGACAAATGTAATTGCAAGACATATACACATTTCTTGCAAACAGTATTATTCTTCTGTGAAATTAGTGACATTTTAGGCTGGCTTTAGCCGACTGTTCTGCAAACATGAAAGCTCTACGGAAAAAATGATTCCCTACCTAGCTTTAGGATAATACTTTACAGCCAAAGATGGGAGCGGGAGCCTCATTCTGTGTGAGTATTCACTTGCTGGATGAAATTGCTTAAGATAATGAGACTAGAGACTTCCATGATTTAGGGGGAAGGGATGTAAGGTTTACCTAAATAAACACAGGCAGCAAGCAAATGAGCATGTTGTTGGCTATGTTAGCAAAGCTAATTCCCCTCGTCGAAACCATTTTTTTGACGAAGTGTTGAATCTTGTGTTCTTCTTGGAGTACAATGGCATATATTATTTCCCAGTAGTCGATCCTGCAATGTTTACATTTATCTACGCTTTCGTACAAAGTGTCGTTTGTGAGAGCTAGAAGAGTTGATGAGCAGCAAGCAATGCATGTAACAGAATCCTCCTAAGCACAAGCACACACAATGTCCTGACAAGTCACTTTAATTGTAATGAATGGAACATTTAAAAAATGATAATAACAACCACTGAAAAAAAAAATGGTTCGCCTCGATTTCGTCACCACTTTGTTTCAAAGGATGAATAATACTGTAGTCTGTAGTAGCTATTTGAACTACAGTAACACTGCTAACAAAGTGTTTGTACAAGCTGTTAAGTTTTCACACGCTTAGGGGACATTTGTTGTCGCCTAATTTGTGCAAGCACACGCAATAAGGACAATAAAAAATAATTTATTCCATTATGTACTGAAAGTTTCTAACTGTTATTATGTAATAGGCACTTTTCAGACCACTCTACATGTTTTCCACATTTCATTTGAGGAGAGAGAGAAAGAGAGAGAGAGGGGTGGGGGGCAAGTGACTGCCTCACAATGTCACAAAAAGTACTCATGAATAACTCATGAATGACTATTGGCCTCCAAATTTAGCTGTCAGGATGCAAAAAAAAAATCACCTGGTTGTTTTAATTGCCAAACTGTGTGATTAGTAAAGCATTTCTGGTCAGCCCACAGAAGAGTTTACAGTGTACAGTTCTCTCATTTCAGAAACTTTTCTTGAAAAATTTGCTCAGACTTGCTAAGTATTTTAAAGCTATTGACTCACCTTGCAGTCAGTGATAGAAAAAGCTAGAAGCCTTTATTTTCATAGCATGGTGGAATTACTCTGACGTATCCTGCAATGCAGCATCGTCTTCAATTGGTCTCTATATAGCTACATCTCATGTGTTTCTTCATTCACAGAGCTCTCCATCCAGTGTGCAGATTCGGAAGCACAATGCTAAAGTGGTACCAGAGGCCATATGTTCAAAGCAGGGCCCCAAAGGAGTGTTTGGGGTGTCACTGGAAAGGCTGCGGGAATCAGGACAGCTGGAGTCTGGGGTTCCCCTGGTGCTTAAGCACATGGTGGAGTTTCTTGACAGACAGGGTACATCCTCTTAGCGACCACCAGTGGCCACCGGTGCTTGAGTTCTGGTTTTATATATTTGTGTTTAAGTTTAAAGATGATAACTGTTTTTTCAGGTTTTCAAGGTGTGTGTTAAGGATGTCTCTGAATATGTGTTTGTGTGAGAGAGAGAGAGAGAGAGAGAGAGAGAGAGAGAGAATAGGAGAGAATGAGTGAGTGAGTGAGTGAGTGAGTGAGTGAGTGTCTGAGTGAGCAGATAAAAATTTGGGGGCTGTAAGTCTGTTTAAGTGTTCAGGTTGATTGTGTGCATGTTTGAATATATCCCTCTGTTTTAGAGGTCTGACAAGAGTCTTTTGGGCTCATTGTATGTACTCTGTGTGTATTCAAGTTGACCGTGCGTGTATGTGTGTTTTCTAGGTCTTGAGCTGAGAGGTTTGTTTAGGGTGAGTGGTTCGGCTGTGAGGTGCCAGTTGTTGCGAAAGCACTGGGACAGTGGAGATAGCGTGGATTTGAATACTGAAGAAGAGGATGTACATACAGTGGCATCTGCACTCAAACTCTTCCTCAGAGAACTGCCCCAAGGCCTGATCCCCGATGGCCACAGATCTGATATGCAGCAGGTCCTCGCAAGTATGTGCATTCACCATAAACACACACACCCTCAGACGGTACACATGCAGGAGTACTGAACGGTCACTATGATTCACATAATGATATAAAAATGCCATGTCATCACATCAACCCTGGGAAAAGTTTTGAAACAAAGGTTCAGCCTGTAAGTGGCTCAGTCATGACTTATCTGTGGCCTTGTTTATTTTAGCTCTTTGTTGAATCACTGTGTAAAGTAAAGATTTAATCTTTAATTTAATCTTTTAATCTTCTCTTCATTTGTGGTGAGATCTGTGGCTTTGAACATCAAATTTTAAAAAAAAGATCTGTCTTTTAACAGACTCTTTAAAAGGTTTCGCTGTACCCTTTTTTTCCCCTGAAAGGGGTTTTAAATGGAATGTTACAGACTGAAATGTCTAAGTTGTTCTCTTACTTTGTACTCACAGAAGTCTGTTGTTTCTGTAAATCAATTTCTCATACACAGCCACACCTGTTACATAAGACCGAAAGCTTGTCTTAAGCCAATTATGAGCGATGGACATTCAGTCTAGAGACATATCTCAGACATATGCTGTCTGTCTATCTGGTGCCTATCTCTGTCATATCTCTTTTCTTTACCATTGGCCTGGGGTGACCATATATGCTGTCTTGGGTATATGTTTAAGCAATGTTTACTGTCTATTATGATGTAATGTAACCTTTTAAAAATCCAGACAGTCATTGTCATGTAATCTTTGGTACACATGGAAGTGTATACTGTCACAGTTGATGACGTCAGCTACAACTGTGCTGCTTCCACAGAAGAACAAACAGCTGTATATATGGTGAAAGGCGATATATAAAGCCAGCATTTACATTATTGTTCTTTGCAATTCGCAGGAATTTTCAGAAAACATTTCTATGCAAAAAAGAATTAAAAGGGAAAGATGCTTTAAGTTCCCTTTCTTTCTTTTATTAAAAATGAATATACAACGTTTCACAAACTGACCCTTTATTCCAAGTTCATCAAAGTCATTTTAGTTTGCTTGTTTTAATGTTTTAATTTTGTTGTTTTGATCTGTCTTTCAGATTGTAAAGTAGAGAAGGAACTGAATCAGGCCCTGAAGGAGACCCTTGGATGTCTTCCTGATGACAATTACAACATCCTGTCTTACCTCTTGCACTTCCTGTCTAGGGTAGCTGCCCACAGCAAAACAAATCACATGTCTGTACAGAACCTGGCAACAGTCTTTGGACCCTGTATTTTCCAGTGAGTCTGTTTTCATTTGGTAGATTAGATTACAGGCATATGCATAAAGTCAACTCAGCATAATCCTTTGATAACTAAATTTAAAGGTCAAGACGAGTGACATGAGGTTATTGAGATTTTGAGGTATTGACCTGCAACTGACGTAGTCTTGATACATTACTAAATGATCAGGGTGTCGGCCTCATAGCTTCTTAGTTTTAGGTCGCTGACAGTATCATGTCACTCCGACACAAAGCTCATCTTCAGTCATCTTCAGTTTGACCCCAGTGGTTTTGAAAGGGAGTGATGGAGGCTGTTTAGGAGGTGGGTTGAAAAGACTTCTCTTTGTGTATGTGTTTGTTTGTGTGTGTCAAACACAACTGCTGTAAACTTAATTAATGTCCACATGAAGGCAACTATGTCTACACAGCACATTCTCCACTTATGCAATGTGCTCTGCCAATTCAGTCAGTAGACTATATTTACACCTCATCAAATTACAGATACTGTGATACTGTGTACAATAACACAGTACAATGTTACTGCTTCTATCACCTAAAACTCTACAAAGAAACATTGAAAGAAACTTATGATACATATTATACTGATTCAAAGCAATAAGTTCATGTGAGGGGGGCACTTGGTTTGTGTTTGGGTTTTATGTTGGGTATTCCCATGTCCCTTATGCAAAGATAGGTCAGAACAGATATTTGTAGCTGTCACTTCCACATAAACAGGGCTATTTATACACTGGTGCACCTTATTCTGTCCTTTGATGTGTCATATGCCCTACTGTACTGTTTGACCCTTCTCAGAAGCCAAGGAAAGAACACACAAACAAAAACAGATTGAGCTGGCACAAATAAAAATGTTCCAGTCCAAACTAACATTCCATTGTGCAACCAAAATACAGGAAGATCGCCACAGATTATGTTCCAAGAGCAGTTTCCTGTGTCTTAAGGAAGTTTTGGCAAGTCTTTCTTTGCTCAGGTTCAGGCACCGTTGTTGCTGTTCTGTAATAATTTATAATAATCTACATTAATTGATTTGTTTTCTCCAAAATCAGGGATATAACTTCAAGCTGCCTGGATAAACAGCTGGACAACATTAAGCCAAATGTCAAAATGATCTCATAAAGAATGTTCTTACCTCTTCTCCTGTCGGACGCATTTGACTTTTGGTCAAGTTATCCGGCTAACTGAGAAATCTTGCTTTGTATTGAACAAGGGAATTAAAAAAAAAAAAATTCTCTGTTTGATATTTCTTGTAATCATGCAGGGAATATTATACTCAGGGCTGACTTTTTTTGTTTTTGCTTAGTTTGTTTTACAAGTCTGTGAATGACCTTGGATATGAATTAGTTCTGTAAAGTATTTTTGACCGTTAAGTGAAACCTGATGGCCTGTTCCCCCCTAGCCTTCTTTAGAGCGAGAGTACATTTTACTACACTCTACACTGGATTGTTGTGTCTGGACCTTTTTAGTGTGTTATTAACCTGTAATATGCTCTCACTACCAGTGTTCCTGAAGGTCCCAGAATGCTACAGGAGCAGACTGCATGTAATACCCTCACTCTGCACCTTCTGGAGAAGCACCACCTCCTTATTCCTCCAAAACATACACACACTGATGACACATCTCTCAAAGACTCAGAGAGCTGTCGCAGAGCACTCACCTCGCATACCTTGGACACCCCTCCTCCCCCTCCACTCCTCTCTGTGCTGTCCTTCCCACAGGTAAAACTCTGCTCACTCGTATCAAACAAACAACAGCTGTCAATCAAATGTCAGTTTTCAGTCTTTCGTCAATATAAACGTTTCTGGATGAACAGGTTGTATGGTATTATTCCTCACATTTTAGTACAAAATTACATAATTATATTTTTTCATTCTGTAATAATAACGCTGCTGTATGACAGAGGCTGTTGCTTAAATGAGGGTTAGATGAGTGTGTGCTTTCTCTCTCTCTCTCTCTCTCTCTCTCTCTGTGTCAGGTGGGTTCCCACAGACTGGGCTCTGTGTGTGATATGAGCATGGCTGAGGCTGAGTTGTCAGGATCTCTTAGTACCTCACAGGGCTCTGAGACCAGCACCCTCTCCTCAGCATGGACACGACCATCAACCTGCAGGTATCAACTCTTTAGGGTGTCAGGTACACACCTGCCAGCTTTCTATTATATTTAACTTATTCAAAATGTATATTTCAAACCACCACTTCAGTCTGTTTCAAATTATAAACACCTTCACTTCTTTATGTATTAATTGCTTTGTGTATTCATAATGTTATATGTGAAAATGGATCATTTGTTATGTCAGTATTGTCATGCAGTGATCTCATGTTCTGTCACATGACATGAAACACTCATCTGGTGGATGGAGATTAAAGTTGAGGATAGCCATCAAGTTCTGCTTTGTCTTTGTCTCATATTAAGCAGGTATAAAGATGTGGTGTATTATTTTGATGTACATAATTTACAGAGCAGCTTCATAGCTCAATTACAACTGAACAAATTGCCCTCTTAGGCACGTTGTCAAGCCTGACATTTGTGATGTCGATTAGATAAGAATCAAGGTTGGAGGCCACTAGTATGATACTCCAGGCCTGTTACCGGATATCACCTGACATCTCATGGAATTTGTGACTTGGATTAATGACAGTTATTATACAGCGTGATATCGCCTGCCTTTGACTTCTCCTTCTTTCATCCTGTCCTTTATCAGTACAGACATATCTCAGCAAAATAGCACTCACAAAATAGCAATGTTTTACTACAGGACATAGATATGTAACAGGCCAAACCCGGTCTGATCCGGTTGTGTGACTAACACTAATGTCTCTGATTACCCTGAATTAAGCACAGCTGTGTGCCCGTTGTCCTATTAAACATTTATCCAACACTGCGTTGAACCAGCACGCCTCCTGCTCTCAGTCAGGGAAGATGTGACAGATTAGTGGCTAATGCTAGCTCTGCTCGGACTGAGATTAAATTAGATTAGTGGCAGGCTCAGCTTCTTGATTCTGATGAATCTGCAAATCCTGTCAGGATTCCCGTGACCAATCTAAATTTTTCATATTACCTGGAACTTTGATATCCACTAGGGAGGTTTTCTTGTTTGTTTGTTTGCATTATTGACCAATAAAAACATAGGAAAGGAATGAGAACTCAGCCTTTCTAAATTCAGTAAACAGTCTACACAGTCTGGTATTGTTGCTATGAAAAAATCATGGGATTCCCTGTCCTATGTCTGACTGGTTATGTAACGCTGTTCTGTGAGTGCTTGACACTCTAACAGACAAACACACTCTACTGAAGTTTGACCTCCCCTCAATGTGCCTGCTGCCACTTTTTATCATCAAACTCTTAAAACAGTTACATGTCCTGACTTAGGTCTCATTATGTAATTTTTTACGAACAAACTTCTGTGCTCTTTTTACTTTTTTTTTATGATATTTACCATTACATTATCAATATCTGAGACTGTATTACTGGTGTGTGGAAGTGGCACATGGGTGTGGTCCTTGAGTCCTTGGGTCCTGCTTGGTTTTCTCACAGCACAATCAGTGGCTGATTTATACCTGCAAAACGTCTGTGTGCGTTACTCACCGAATATTTTGTGGTTGCTGCAAATTTCGTTTAAGGTCTGGACTTGTGCATACCTGGTGTATACTAATGCATTTACCCCTGATGGACAGAATCCTGTGTAACTCACATGCACTTTTTATAACTCTGGCTTTATGATGAGGTGGTTTTTATCTGCCAGAGTTCCCTTAGGAACTCGGATATCTTATCAGTGTGTGTTAGATCTCTTATTGATTCGTATACAATTTTCCAAATGCAAGACTTATACACATTTGATTTCTCAAGCTACATTGAAACTAATTTAGAAACTGAAAATTTCCCAGTGTAACTTCCCTGCATATCAGCATTTTTAAGCTGTACAGCAGGTAAATTATATGTACAGTACAGTTGTGGTCGAAGGTTTACATACACTCATCATGGACAATTAAAGTCATTGCAATATTGGGTTTTCAATGACTTCTTTGAACTCTTCTTTTTCTGGAGCAGAATGATTGTACAACATACTTCTTTAATAGAAGAAAAACCCAAGAATTTGGTGCACACGTTTTAATTTATTTTGGGTTTTCTGAAATCAACCCAAGGTCAACATACAGTGTCAAAAACAGACGTACAGCACACCTAATTTGGTTAACTGTCCCTTAGCAAGTTGCACCTTGACCAGACGCTTATAGTAGCCATCAAAAGCTGCTGGCATAATTCTGGTTGGATGTTTGACCAATGTTTGATAGAGTTCAGTTAAATTTGTTGGTTTCCTGGCATGGACCTGACTTTTAAGCACAGTCCACATATTTTTGATCGGGTTGAGGTCAGGAAGGCCATTCCACAAGCTTGATGTTAACCTGCTTTATCCATTCCACAACCATTTTTGATGTGTGTTTGGGGTCATTGTGCTGTTGGAAAAACCCAGTGGTGTCCAAGTTCCAACCATCTAGCTGATGGTTTGAGGTTATGCTGAAGAATTCTGAGGTAGTCCTCCTTCATCATTATTCAATCCACTGTGTGTAATGTGCCAGTACCACTGGCAGCAAAACAGTCCCAGAGCATGATGCTACCACCACCACGCTTAACAGTTGGTACAGTGTTCTTGGGGTTGAATGCCTCACCTTTATTCCTCCAAATATACCTCTGGTCATTGTGGCCAAACAACTCAATCTTTGTCTCATCTGACCATAAAACTTTCCTCCAGAAGGCTTTTTCTTTGTCCATGTGGTCAGCTGTAAACTGTAGTTGAGCTTAAAGGTGTCCATATTGGAGCAGGGGCCTCTTTCTTGGACAGCAGCCTCTCAGTCCATGGTGATGTAAAACGCTCTTGACTGTAGACAGTGACACTGGTGTTGGCACAGTGACACTGGTGTTGGCACAGTGACACTGGTGTTGGCACAGTGGCAATGGCAGGCCTGTGCCTTGGTGGTTCCTGGGTTGTTCCTGATCATCCAAACCAATTTCCTCAAAGCTGAGGGTGACCGTTTGTGTCTTATCACAGACCCTGGCAGTAACTTGTACTTACGTACAATTGTCTGAGCTGATGATCTTGGAGTCTGCAGCAGTTTAGAAATGGACCCAAGAGACATTCCTGACTTGTGTAAATCTATGACCTGCACTGAGCTTCTTGGACTTTCCCATTGTACTGTGTGTTGGTCACTCCAATGAGTACTGTCAAACAAAAACTTTTATGTTGGCACAGTGAAGCTACCAGCTGTAGTCAATTATGATCACTAACAGGAAGTTAAGATGCCTTGGCAAGTTAAAAGACATTGTGGAACTTTCAGCACCCCTGAATTGATCATCTTAGTGGGTGTATGTATATTTTTGGCCTTGTATGTAGAATTTTGACCTGTGTTGATTTCAGAAAACCCAAAATAAATTAAAACTTGTGCACCAAATTCTTCTTTTTGTTGTTGTTGTTTGTTTGTTTTTGTTTTTTTTAATTAAAGACGTATGTTATACAATCATTCTGCACCGGAAAAGAACAGTTTAAAGAACTCATTGAAAGCCCAGTATTGTTATGACATTCATGTCCATGATAAGTGTATGTAAACCTCCGACCACAAATGTATATGTATGTGGTACCTGTCGACTCTCTACCATCTGGGCCTGTAACAACCTTCAGCAGACTCCTGTTCAGACATGTGACTCTGATATCAGACACTAAGAGAAACACTAAGGCTGGTTTTCCTCACAGCACATAGATCTTCATTAAAGTGGCTGGTGGGAGCTTGTACTGGATCAGTCATGCGTGAAAAGAGATGACAGTGTGGGAATGAGGCCAGAGCCGCTGGTCCTCTGAACAGACGTGCTGCTCTGTGACAAAAACCCAGAATCAGCCCTGCACTGTGTGTGTCTGCGTCTGCGTGTGAGTTTATGTCTGACCGGACCTACTATTCACTGACCTAAATCTCACTGAGTGGAACCTCAGAAGGAGGGATGAAAAAAAGTTAAAAAAGTGTAAAAGAGGCTATAGTTTTGTTCAGACTGCTCTCTCTCTTAAATTAGGCAGTGTCCTGAGTCACCTTTGTGTGTGTGTGTGTGTGTGTGTGTGTGTGTGTTTAAACTGGTCTGGGACTGGTCTCTGTCAGATATTATTTCCTCTGTGCTCTTTATGAACTCAGCAGACACAGAACGGAGTTAGACAGCACGTACAGTCTTTTCGATTCCTTAGTACAATAAATTGAGAGTGAATTGCTTTAAGATCATATAAAGTAATAAACCTGAGCAATAATATCGCCCTTTCACTCTTTCTGGGGTTTTTTTTTTTTTTTTTTTTTTTGAGTTCAGACCTGACACACATACATATTCAGCAGCTCATGCTTGCAGGAGGCTAAAGTTGAGTGGTTTCCTGCCGCTCTAGCATGCCTAACCTTTTTAAAGGATGTTATCCATGTGGGGCTGGGCTGTCATATTCTCTCTTTACTCGTCTCTACTGATGGACAAAGCTGATTTTAAGTCACAAACGATTTAAACAATTAAGCAATAATTAGCAAAAAGCCTTACGTTATTTTTTCACCAGACTGGGGCATAATTTGTGTGTGTGTGTTTGTCTGTCTGTCTGTATGTTTGTGTGTGTGTGCGTGTGCGCATGTGTTAGGGGGTATGGAAGAAGATCTTACAGACCTGCCAAATTCTTAGGATGCAGAAGTTCATTGCTAAATATATCATGCCGGGGTTCATTACTAATTATATCATCCTCTCTCCTCTTTCAGGCTGCACGTGATATCACATTCACGTGAACACATTCTGTCAGCTTGTGTGTGTGTGTGTGTGTGTGTGCACATGCACACATGCGTATCTGTTAGTGCATATATATCTGTGTTTAAAGGGGAAAAAAGAGAGGAAAAGAGTGTACTCTGAAAGCTTTTTCCAGCCAGCCCAAGGCATCTTCTGTGTGTGTGTGTGTGTGTGTGTGTGTCCTGCACAATGCAGTCACACACTTTTTCCATTCACACAGACAGGCCAGGTCACTATGATGAATCCCCTGTGGCTGCTAGTGTGTACCTGAGTGTGTGTGTGTGTGTGTGTCTTCTGATCTGCTTTACCTCCGTTTCAGTACATCCAGTGTGCCAGTCATTCTGTCTCAATCTTTGTGTTTGTCTGTTTCTCTCTTTCTCTCTCCCATTCTCTCTCAGTCTCTGCAGCAGTATGGAGATGTCTGCCTGCAGTTGTGAGGAGCTTCTGGAAAAGACCTCACTGGAAGACAAAGGAAGAATGGAGACAGACAATAGGGACGTACAGAAAGCAGAAGGAAATGATGAAGACAACGGATCTTCTAGGACAGAGTAAGTCTTGCTGTACTTGCTGTCCATCTTTTGTCCCCTGTCTCCACACACATTATTTCCACTGTGAAAGTACTGTGCTCATCTGTCCTTTCTGTCCTGTCTCAAAAAAAAAAAATTCTCAGTCCATTCGGACAACGGCTCTTTCCTGTTCTTACACGGTCCATCTCAGTTCAGTCATCCAGAGATCTGCTGCCACATTCCACCATCTCTCAAATCTGCCTCTTTTAACAAACTCACAGCTTAAAACTTCCAAAAATTAATGTTCAGTTATTCATATTGTCTATGTTTTAACCCACACTACCATGCACAAAGTTGTGGCTTAAAGTTGTGGAGGAGTCCAGAGATGTAGCATGTTTGAGCATAGGTTATTTTAAAAGAATACAGTTCTGCTAGTAACCTCCACAGTCCAACCCAGAAATACACAGACACAGTCAGCTCTGGAGATTAGTTCATAGCCATGTCCCCAGGACAGACTGTCTGTTAGGGCTCCAGCGGTAATTTATATGGAGAGGAGTAGGAGGTTTAAATAGTTACTGTCTCCGACAGCCCCCATATAGTACAACTGCTGGTTGCCATTGTTGTTCATGATATAAAGCATTGTTTGGACAGCTGCCATTAATATGACGTTATCAAAGCTTAGATTATTATAGGAGAAGCCTTGAACCATCTGCTGCTGGATTTCCTAACCTAATTATTCCTCATGTGATCCAACCAAACTGTGTTTGTCTACTCCTGTGTTTCTCTGTTGCCTGTGTGTTTACACCGTCTTGTTTGAAAGTATGTACCACTTCCTGAAAGCCCATGTTCCTCCTTTCTCCAGAATGTTCAGTACGCTGTACGCAGACGACTCCAGTCTCCTCCAATTGGACAAGGTAACTACAGGCTCAAGAATAGTACATGAGTGCTGAGTATATGTTTATATGAGACACAAGGCCTCCCTCCTAACAAATATAGACTCATTATTCACTTGAATCAAGTGTGTCTCTATTTGTCTATGTTTTCATACTATAAAATGGTCCGGGAGCTGTCCAGTTGGTTTAGATGTCAGCTCTGTGTCAGATGTAAAAAAGAAACAAAAATAATATGTCTGATTATGTCTGATTACAAGAGATGGGAATAGAGCTGTACGTTCAACGGATGAAATATGACTGTTTGATTCTGATTACTTAAGAGGGAATGTATAAGCACAATGATTTATATTTAGACTTGGCACGCTTACTGAAAATAACCTGTCTGAAACTGTTGGCCTCTACTTTGAGTGACGCAATGACACATGACAGATTTATATCAATGGCTGGTGATGAGAGAGGTTGTGTGTGTGTGTGTTTGTGTGACCTAATCTGAGCAGTACAGTTTCTGGTGTATGCCTTGAAGTTGTGGAAGCTTCTCCCCTGTGGGACAAATATGTTCTGTGTTTGTGTGTGTGTGTGTGTGTGTGTGTGGTGTGTGTATGTGTGTGTGTTTGCATGTGCTTGGTTTGGTTTTGTCTTTCCTTGTGTTGGTGTATGTGCATGTAATTATATTTATGTGTTTAACAGTAGAGTCAGAGACAGGGATTGCTTACATCATATCAGCATGTTGTGTATTTGCTCTGTAGACTACGTATATAAGATAGACATACATTAAGAGACACTAACACACTCATAAACAACCTCAATCAGACGTCTCACTGTTAGTCATCGCTCTCAAACCCCCTCGTCCTCCCTCTCTTTTCCACACACGCACTTGACTAGCGGGCCAATAAGAAGGCTGGAACTGTGTTGCCTTGGTTACTTCCCACCCCTCCACACTCAGCATGCATGGTGAAGTCCCACTGCTTTTCAAGCACTAAATAATCCATGCCCACATACACACATATATCACACGCACGATTTGGGGTATACCCTCACGATGCAGTACAGAAACTGCATGGAGCATAAACACATAGGTTTTCCATTGAAGACGCATGAGCCATTCAGAGTCTGAACTGGAATTTTGGGATACAGCTTAAAATCACACTGACTGACCTAATCTCAGCAGTACGGTTTCTGGTATATGCCCTGAGGTTCTGGAAGTTTCTTTCTTGTGGGACAAGTATGTTCTGCCTCTGTTTCCAGAGTCCCAATCTGAAGCAGCAGGCTCTTGAGGCAGAGACGCACCCGTCATCCGAGTCCTGGTGCTCCTCGCCTCCGTCCTCACCTCGACTGGACTCTGACTCAGACTCACAGAGTCTCACCCAGAGACAAGACTCACCTCCACACCACACCACTGAGCCCAGCAGCCCTGCCACAGCAGGTAAGAATATCTCCTTGGTCATTTTCACATCTGATGTTTCTGTGTTTGTATATGGTTTGCGCACATGTAGCTATGCAGGGTCATGTTTCTGAGTGTGTGTGGGTATGTCCAGTGAGGCCTCTTGAATGTTCGCGTTGCTTTTCACATTGGATGATTAATGACTCATTGAATGAGTTGGATGACTGACGGTGTGTAATTAGCCTTGTTGTTTAGTCGCACAGAGTTGTTTTTGGTTAAGTGAAAAATAGCCACAGTGTGGTCAACACAATGCTGAGGAACACTGGAGAATGAAGCTTTACTTGTAGGATGAAGGATTAGTGTGTAGTCTGTAAAAAAAGAGACACAATACAGATGTTTGTGCACATGTGTGTATGTGTGTTTGTCTGTGTATGTATTGTTTTCCCAGAGATGTTTACATGTGAATCCTAAGGCCTTGCACTGCATTTCAGCTCAACAGCTCTCTCTCTCTCTCTCTCTCTCTCTCTCCCTTCTTCTCTCAATGTGTATCGAAGACCCAGTTCCTGCTTCACTGACCACTGATGTCAGCCCTTTTCTGAAGCATATCACTGATGGTGACAGTCCCCTCCCCTCCCCCTGCTGTCCAACCATGAGCCGCAGTCAGCGCTTCTCCACTGACCCTGACTCTGCTCCCTCGCCACCCTGCAGTCAGGACTACGTCACGTATGTAGCTCTGAGTGTGTGTGTGTATGTGTGTGTGTGTGTGTATGCAAGGGAGTGTGTATGTGTTCATAAGTAAATATTCACAGAATGAGATGTGGAGTATGTGTGTTACTTAAATGTGTGTGTGTATGTGCAGGTCTCGCTGCACCTTACAGGATGACTCCACACATGGACTTAAGGAGCTCTCCATTCCTGTTCTCCGAAGACACATCCAGACTCTTAAAAAGAGAATAAAAATCTTTGAGGACTCATTCCAGCAAGCTAAGAATTATAAGGTATGTTAAATTGTGTGTCTCTCAGGTGTGTGTGTGTGTGTGTGTGTGTGTGTTGTGTGTGTGTGTGTGTGTTGTGTGTTGGGTGTTGTGTGTGTGTGTTATGTGTGTGTGTGTGGTTTTTGTGTCATATCACTGTGTATAAGTACGTTCCAGAATGATACAAGTTAGGCAACTACATTCACCTCTTTAGGTGCCTGTATATGAACACAAAAGCTCATCCTCATATTTGTTTGTCATTCAGGAGAAGTGGTGTGTCCAGACTTTTAGCTTTGCACATTTGCTGTGAAAGTATTTGATTCAGTCTGAAGTGTATTTTGGTGCTGTGAATGGTAGTATTGTAAACTGTGTGGGAGAACACTGTAATGAGAAACTCTGTATCCTTTCCCCTGATATGTGTTTGAAGGTCACTCACTAATCTTCACACGTTCTCTCTGAACCGGTATGGACCAGCTTAAACCGCCCGCAGCTAGAGACTGTCTGAAACTCCAATGAAATTTTGCTTTCTGTTAGTAACAAGGTGGCCTGGAATTTATGATGGACAGGAAATTGTGGGCCAATAAGTCGAGTCTTTAGCACCATCTAGCAGCTGAGGTTCTCATCACATTCTGAGTCGGGTGTGTGTGTGTGTGTGTGTGTGTGGGTGTGTAAGAGCGAACGATAGAAATGTTTCATGTGTGAAAAGTCATAGCTTTGGTACTTAGTGCTCTCTGCTGCGGTCACATCCTCATGTATTTTCCTCAGTCATAGTTTATCCTTCAGTGGCAGTCAAATTTTCTGCTGCTTCAGATTGTCTTTTATAACCCAGAGCTGACCTTTTTGTGATTTCACCCCTTAACATGTAAACGTGTAAACAACAACAACAACAACAAAAACAACAAAAAAACCCTCTACTGCTCTTTAACCTGCTCATAATGTAATGATGTTAGTGATTAACACTTTTCATTTCCCCACAGCCGGCTCACAATGACAAGACTGCTGATCCTAACATAGCCAAGCTAATGAGTGAACTGAGCAAAGCTCGTAAACAGCTCAAAGGTACCTGTCACATACTGTCATATCATAGTTCACATTATCAGTCATTGAATTATTAATTATCATGGTTGTACATTATATCAGTTTTAAGTAGTGCTATTGCATCACATGTAAACTGTTTTTCATAGCCTTTCTGATTTGTCCCACCCACTTTCTGCAGAGTTACGGTTAAAGCATTGTGTAGCTGACATGAGAGCACCAAGAGGCTCTGAGTCATGGAATTCCAGTGGTGACCAGCAGAGGGAGACAAAGCAGGACTTTGCTCAGCCCAAACCGCCAGTGGAGGAGACATTTAACACACTAACCCAAAGACTTACTGAGAAACGCAAGGAGCTTAATCTACCAGATCATATCCTGGTATACACTGTCAAAATAACATTCTGTACACACACACACACACACACAAACACACACACACACACACCAACAACAACAACAATGCATGTGCACATGTAGTCATACTCCTAATTTTTTTTTGTCATATTTGTGGATTTATTTTTTGTTTGTAGGACATGTCACAGACCCAGCTGGCTCTAGAGAAGATAACCCTCCAAAAGTGTCTGCTGTATTTTGAGAGCCTTCATGGACGCCCAGTAAGACAATATCCTTAGCCAGTTCTATGAGTGTGTATCCAAGTATTAACCAAGGTTTGTACGTGTGGGTATGTGAATAAGTCTAGCTCTCTCTCTGCCTATAGAGTTCTACAGAGGAGCGGACTTTAATGAGGCCATTGTATGATCGCTATCGTCTTATCAAGCACATGCTCTGCAGTACCAACTCTGCCATCACGACCATTGTGAGTCACTGTCTCCAAAGCAACACTCTCTGTGCTCTTTTCACCACATGGATCAACACTCAGACCAAAAAGGCCGACATATGCTAGCATCAGATTCAATTCACCAATTTAGGTGTCGGTCATAGTGCTAAACATGATTGCACATACAGTTGGACAGCTCAAAGATGTTTTAAAAATTTTTCCAAGATCCAATAGTTTGGATTAGTCTTGCTGCTTCTGATTAGTGGTTGAGAGGACAGAACTTCAGTAACCAGTGGTGTGTGGTTCTTTTATTTTTGGCATACAGGAGGAAGAGGAGGGTTCTGAGGAAGAACAGCAGAGCTCCAGGCTGGCTGACTGCACAGTCTCCATGACAAATCGAGAAGAGCACAGTGACCCTGTCTCGCCCCTTGAGGTGGTTAAGAAGTCCGTAGCAGACAGCAGCACAAACGTAGATTCAGCAAACAGGTACATTCATCCACGCTCCCTTCACATACCAATACTGTTTTTATAACGTTTTAAAAAAACATAAGTGCAGTGCTTACCAATTAGACCTAAATTCAGGTTGGCTGTGTTTGTGAATTCACTGTAGGTTGGAGCTGTTTGAACAGTTGAAAGAAACACGGGCAGAGAAGAGAAGGCTAAGGAAGGTTCTTAGAGAGTATGAGAAGACCATTTTCTCACAGACTGGCAGGTAAAAACACACACACACACACACACACACACTCTTATTTCAACAGCTATACAATACCAAATACACAGAAACATCTGAGTAAAAACACACAGAATGGTCGTTTGAACTTGTCTTTAATGAACAGTCACACTTGGTCGTCATAAACACTGCAACGAGGAACTGAAAAATAAAACATTCACAAAACACTAATGCAAAAGGATATAACAGCATGAAGCACACCCACTAAGACAGGAAGAAAAGAAAAGAGAGAGAGAGAGAGAGAAAGAGAGAGACTAATGGGTGGCTGGCCTGTATCCATATGTGCATGAGAAGGTGAAGTGTGTAATGATCACTGTACAAAGCTATCACAGTAAGGCAATACAGGGATACATCAGTCTGAGAGATGCTGCTTTTGTGAAATGTTTCTCTTTGTCTCATTTCTTTATCCTGTCTTCATTACAGGAACACACAAAAAGAAGACCGTGCTCCCCTGGCAGAGGAATACTGCAAATACAAAACGGTCAAGGCCAAACTGAGGTTACTGGAGGTCCTGCTCAGTAAAGACGACTCTCCAAAGACTGTGTGAGAGTTTCATTCTCCAGCACAAACTCCTCCAGAACTTCTACTCTACTCTACTCTACAAAACAATCAGAAACTCCTCCCACCCATAAATCATAACGGACTTTCACAAGGACTTCATCACAGCTCTGACTGGGCAGGGTCATCTCTTCTGTTGGATTTAGTTTTGTGCCATGCAAATGTCTGAAGCCTTTTTTTGAAGAAAAGAAGATTATATCTTACGGTCCATAATGACTGGCAGCTTTTTTTTTCTTTTTTTTTTAGTGAAACCTCTCCATGGTGATATAAGGAGGTTGCATGTGATAGACATATCTGTCATGTCATGTTGAAAAAAATATGGCACTTTATATGTTTTAAGCAATGATTACATTTCCTCACTAATTCAGGTATATGCCATGTAACATGTTCAGTAAGAGTCCCTCAGGTGTTGCAATGTGCACGTTTTTTGTTTTATATATCATTGGTGCTCCTCTATTTCAATTGCATGTCAAAGATTTTATATGGATATCTGGTTTTATATGGTTATAAATGCATATTTCATATAAATAGGTCTATATGGTGGTTCAAATGAATTCTTAGAAGACCATGTCAAAGTCCATGTCAGCAATACAGTCATGTTAATGCCCATGTCGGTCAACTCTGTGAACCAGCCTCTGACTTTATGGTAAATTATGGTACTTATCCTCACCTCCCTCCAGGACACGAGCAGCAGCAGTTAAGTGTCTTGCTGTTCAATGGGCCCTGTATATGTGTCAACATATTTACAGCATATTTACCCTACATGCTGCTTTTTCTGTCAGTTCATATCTTTGTGCACTTGTGGTTAATAGATATTTTTGTATGTGTCCTTGAAAAATAAATGTTTATGAGATGTTAACAGTTTGTTTATCAGAGTAGATGGTCTACAGTGCAGTAGGGGTGTAGCAGAATGCAAATGGTGTTGACACAACATTACTAGTGCATGCTCAGGTGAACGGTGCAGGAGTCAACAGTTTGCCAGAGTATAGCAGCTATAAAGAGACTGTCAGTTACACTGCTGCATGCTTTTCCACAGAGCCTACTCTCTCCACTCTAGACCTTTGGCATGTCTATCACTACAGCTCAGAGGTTCTGCAGGGTTTGAGGATACATTGTGACAAAAACACATTACTGCCACTAGAGGAGGTTAAAGAGCACTGCTGAAAGGACATACTAGGTTAATTTTAGAGTGTGTGTGTTTACGCACATACACACACACACACACACATACACAGTGCATTATCCAGGAGAGACAGATGGAACATAAAAATCAGCACATCTGTCCATTCCGGAGTAGAGGAGGAGGGAAAAAAGGTTAAAGGAGGACTGCGGATGGATTTTTAAAAAATAAAAAAGAGATTAAAACCACTGAATCCAGTCAATGAAATTTCGAGGGGTTTTGAGGAACTCCATCACAGGTGCAGATGGAGGCAGAAAAGAAAAGTCATTCAGGGGAGAAAAAACAAATGAGTTCTACTCGGGTAAAGGGCTGCAGTCAATGTCCTTGTGGTTTGGAACAGAACTTAAGGAAATCCGGGAACAAAGAGAAGTTCATTTCCTTTTATAAACGAGACGGGAGGAGATCATGCAGAGAGTGTCTGAGAGAGCTCTAATGCTCCTCTCATCTTCCTTTGGGGGTGGACACATAGCTTCTGGATCAGAACAGACAGCCTATCTTAATATTAATCACAGACAATGCATTTCTTCTTTTTAAACAATATCATCCTGTCTTTCATCCAGTTTTTGGAGAAGTGATGATAAGGAACACTAACGTCTTTTTAGAGGGTGGTACTTCACTTGTTTGTAAAAAAAAAAAATGTACTTCTGCATTCACTTAAACTTCACTATTATTTATGTATATTCCATAAATCTTAAGATTTTGAGTTTATTCTTCCAGATTGAAGTGGAATGATGTATAATTTTGGTTGGGTTGGGCAAATCTGAGCAGCTCGCTATGATGATGATAAATGTGAGTGTTTTGGATGTCTGATTCTGTTACAGTGCGGTCAGGGTCAGGTAGTTCATAGCATTAAAGGTCAGGTAATCCTTAGCGTCCGACACTGATGTTGCAGGTCTTGCAGCTGGGGTCTTTCTTGGCGTTGACGGTGGAGAGGCTCATGAGCTGGTGGCCGCTGATCTCTGCCACGCTGCCGAGCGACAGCGGCACGGGATCGGTGAAAATCACCTCCAGGATGACGTCCTGCGCGTGCCGAAACTCCACCCGGCCTTCCTCGTCCTCTACGCGCGTCAGGAAATGGTTGTCGGAGATGTCCAGCTCGGGCAAACGCTCGCGACAGTACACGTCTCCAGGGGAGTCTCGGGGGGCCAGAACCAGTATGACGTAGTGGTACGCCGTGTACATGCAGTAGAAGTCGCCGAAGTAGAGGCGCGTGGTGGGTGTGAAGAGGGCCTCGGCAGGCAGGGTGAAGCGATAGCGGCCGTACGGTGAGTCCTGAGGCGGCTGGCCCGTGTTAAACTCAGTGTTACAGCTGAAGAAAATGCCTTCCAGCTTACCGCTGATGGGCGAGCCGTGACTGCCACTGTTGTCTTTCACTGAGGGAAGCATGCGCCCATCTTGTGCCTCTCTGTGTGACAGAGAGAGAGCAGTGATCAGTGCTGATACAGACAAACATACACAGAGATAAAAGCAGTCTGTGCCACAGGTAAGAAATGTTTGTCTGTAAACAGTTTAATTCATACGTACAGCATCAGTAATGTATCAGTAATGTATAGAACCAAAAGTAAAACATGAGACAGGTATGCATTATTCCAACACAGTTCATGCGTGCTTTGAAAAGGAGACACATTTTGTCTGCAGAGTGGAATAAACTGCAAAAATAAGCGTTTGGCTCATGTTTTCCTGTCCCTTCAGACAAAGCTTGTTTTCTCTCATCAGCTCCTACATGCAGATTTTCCTTTTCTGCTATGTGCTGAACCCTGAATGTTCCACCTGGTGGCACTATTATTTCTATTTCCCACTATTTAAAACAAAAACCAGAAAAAAAACACTATCATTGCTTTTTCTCATCTTCCCTCCCTCTCTATCTTCTGTTTTTATTCTGCCCTTAACTCTCCTGCCATACTTTCCCTTTCTCCTTCCTCCTCTTACCTCCCTCTCTCCTACTGTTGTGTGAAACTGACTGCACCTCACTGGCTTTGCCATTCCAACTGTATTCTATTGCTCTTTGTTTAGTCTCATGGCTGCGTGCAGGGACAGTGTCATTTCATATCCTCGTATTTCTTCTTTGTTATCACTGAAAGTCATCTGGACCCACCTGCAGTGGTCAAAGTACTCTTTGTGCTGGTTCCGATAGAAGACAGAAAACTTGAGCATTCTACCAGCAATAGCCTCAGCTTTCTGCAGCAGTTGAGTTAAATGCACAGTGGAATAATCTAGAACCAAAATCAGCACAACACTCCATTAGAAAGCAGCCTTTTCAAAAGAAGCACTTTCAAAAGATGATAAAAATTAAAGGAGACATCACACAACATAATTACATTTTAATCTGAACAGAACTAAAAGTCTTTCTTTTTTACAGAAGAAAAGCTTTAGGGACCTTTTCAATGTGTGTGTGTGTGTGTGTGTGTGTGTGTGTCTGGTGAGTATGTGTGTACCTGCAGTGCAGAACTCGATGATGTCACTCCACTCTGATACGGCGTAGTCCCCGTCACTCTGTTTGGAGGCTGTCTGCACAGCAACCGTGTACTCTGTCCGTGGGCTCAGGAACCAATGGCCTCGCACTGTCATCGGCAATGGCACCGCCTTGGCAACCAGCTTTGTAGGCACGTCCTGGACAAGAGACAGAGATGCATGACACACAGACAGCTCCTTAACAACGCAACCTTAACATTAGACACAAAACAACAGAATTCAACCCAATTCAGATAAAATACCACAAGTCAATGGTTTCCAGATAAGACAGCACATCTTAACACACAATTCCACACAACACAAGAGGGCTCATTACAGCAATCAACAGAAAACAGCACATTTCTATAAACTCAAAAAAACAACAACAACAAAAAAAAGCAACACATACAGCAATCCCAAAAAATCAGCACATCTCAACTCAGAGCTCCTGTGTAAACATCATAACTCAACAAAGTACCCAAAATAAAGATTTGTCTGGAAGAGCACTGTACACAAAGAGACCAGAATGAAAGCAGCATTCCAGATAGAACCAACAGAACTCATCACAGCTTTTCAGATAAACACAAACACATCACAACACCAAAGTAGTGTTCTAAACCAAGAAACTCTTGACAGAAGAAACATAAACAACGTTCCATATAAACACTATAGCTCAGAAAAGTTCCCCACAAAAAACAACACAACCAAGTACAATATGTAAGAACTGCTATAACCACAGCATTTCTCAGGAAAATGTACTGATGTATAAAGCACAGAAGAGCACATTAAATACCACACTGAACAACAGGGTAACACAGCACAGCGACTAAAAATAAAACATCAATAACAAGAGGACACTGCTTATCTAACGCAAACGGCTCAACGGTTTCATTTCTCAGATGCTCCAAAACAACACCATTACACAGCAGGAGACTGGGGCTGCTGTCTGACTCTCTATACCTTGTGTTTGAACTTGTTGGAGTTCTTGTTCTCTTTTTTGTTGAGGTCAATGAAGTAGTGTGTGATCTTCTCTCTGGCCCTGGGATCCATGTCCCAGCAGATCTTGAAGGAGTCACACGTGATGTTGCTGATTTTGATGTTTTGTGGGACAGGAAGTTCTTCCATTTCTACAATGCCGCTGTCCTGAGACTTCCCTGTCAAAAGGGCAGGAGAGAACATATGAAGTCTGTATCCATGAGCACATATTAGAAAGCTTTGCTCAAAATAAAGTACCACATTAGTAGAAACAGCAGAAAAAAAGTGTAAAAATTCTACGAAGATGCGTAAACCAAAGATTTCTGAGGAATTTTAAGAAGCACATACACCTTGAAGTTTTCCATATCTTGAAAATTTCTATTTTAGCTGGCCGACATGATCCCTAAAAGTCTCTGTCACAACTGACTAGTGCACGCACACCCACAAACAGAATGTGAGGAGGGACCTGCTGAGACTACTACAATGGTGGTACTGTGCTAGCCAGCACACCATGAATTTGGACAAAGAATGTGGGATTCCAAAGTCAGGCCCTAAAAAAACAATCAGTGAGCCATAGAACATCTCTGTGGGACCATCATCAATGGAGCTGAGCACTAATTGAAATCCTTTGGAAATTAGTGCTCCACTACACAATGCCTAACCAACACTGTATGAAGGCCACCATTGGAAGGGTCAAGCTGTCCACACACTAAGACTTTACAAGTCACAACCACACAAAATACTATCTCAAAGGTCTATGGACTGTCCATTCTGAGCCCAGATCACAGCACAACCATAACAATGTCCCATGTATAAAAGACTGAAATGAGTTTCCTTAAAAGTTTCAATTTAAGCTCTGGGTTAATCCTCAAGTACATTTAGTAAAAGTGTCATATTTACATTTCTTTATGTACTTTTTCAGTGACAGAACTTAAAGCTTTGTGATGTTTTTTTTTCACCTTCAGAAGCATAACTATGGATAAACATAACCAATGTGCTCAATAATGACAAGCCCTAAGTGCAGGCATTTCCATCATGTCTAAACCTCTTTCCCAGCTCCCTACTCCCACTAATCACTGTTTAGCCCCATTAGCTATAATGGTAAGTGGTAAGGTTTAAAAACGTTCGATTACGGGTAGTTGTAAGGTGTTAAATGTTCAAGGTCCAAGAAGCCTGTTTAATGGTTCCTAAGAATTAGAGAACCCAGGAAAAAATGATGCAAAGATTACCTTGCACTGAGCACAAACTTGCTCTCTTTTCCTAATGCAATTCTTGCTCCTCAAATTCATTTCAATTGCAGCCCATTACTCAACTTCTGCCTCTCTAATAGTATAACCAATTGCCACCCTCACTTGCTGGCAACACCCACCAAAGATTACATGAGTTCTGAGAAAAATAACTGACAAATTTCGTTATCAGTGCCTCTCCTACAAAACATATGTGTCAACCTACTGTGGGCTAGAACTGTGAAGATGACAGTGCAACAGGAGAAACCTATGAAAATGTTTAAATTTATATTAATCCAAAAACACACTATCAAACACAATGAGTTAAATATGTTCTCTGACACAATGCAGGGTTCAGAGGCCAAAGAGGAGAATAGAATCAGGGAACTCTGATTCTATGATCGAAACACATCAAAACCTTCATCTGCCTCAGTGTGGGATTATAAATTATTCTTCAGATTTTTCTCTGCTTTTCCAAAGGGATTACAGTTTGCCTGTGATCCCTTTGGAATGACAAAGAGAAGTCTATGTGGAATATACACTTTTCAGGGAGCAGTTTCCTTGGTAACGCAACAAGGTTACTTAACAATATCTCATATGGAAGACAACATGTCAGCCTTCAGAAGCGCAGAGGCTGCGTTACATCAAGATTAAAATTAGAATTTGCTAGGCAACAAACTTTTGTTTGTGAGTTACAGACCTGTATCTAAAAGTTAGATGTATGTGAAAAATCATCAATCCAACAGTGCTGGGATTCATATTAAGGACAAATGATATGTTACAAAAATTAGAGGTGAAGTTCACTAACTGAATTACCAGCTTTGCCCATTCACCCAATTAAGCACTACATGATGTTCAAAAGATTGACAGCTATGTAACTCTGGAGTTCTCAGTGAAGTTTCCTCTGGCTGGTCTGTTGCCAATGTCAGAGAAAAGTTTAAAAGCAATCCAAGATCAGCACTGAAAGACAGCTCCTTTGACCCAGAGAGACCTGCTGAGAATAAGTTTATAGGATAAAGACACCGCAGGCAGAATGTGCTAGGTCTATTATTATTACAGTCACAAACTCAGAATGATAATGCACCTGCTTTGCTGGGAATCTCTGGACTTGTGCTTGACAAAGTCCCTTGTGCACTGTGGTTAGAAAGCATTTTACAATACACTTCCATTACTGTGAGAAAGCACTTCAGAAAGCAGTTGTTGATCTGCCCTCAAGTGTAGACACAACTTACAGCTTTCCTGTCAGCCTGGATTTCACTTCACTTTATCAAGACACAAGGTGGAATTATTGGGAGAAAAAATGAACAGGATAAAATTTTGTATCTTTTTACAAGTATGCTGTTCAACCAACAATTAAGGCTTTTCATTGATGGGAAAAAAAACAGGCCGTTTCACATTGACTCTCACTTATTAACTTGCTAATGGACTAATTAACTTTGTACCACCAGTATAATCCATGTGCATACAGCAAATCTCTGGCCAACATAAACCAACACAAATCTCACAGTCCCGGCCGAGACAGGCCATCTACCACTCAACTGTTAAACTGAAACAAGTTATTATTTTTGTAGTGGACTTTCACAACTTTAATTGTTTCAGTTTTTCCACACATTATTTGCTCTATCTTGCGGAAAAAAAAAAAAAAAAAAAAAAAAATATATATATATATATATATATATATATATATATATATATATATATCAGAATAAAATAACAAAATAAATAAATAAATTCTTATGGGCAACAGTACATGTGTTATCAGAAACACTTTTCACTAGTATGATGTGTCACATTTTTAAACTGAGATGATTAGTCTATTTGGTTACTATAACAATAATAACTGAATTTTATTACTTGGTTGATACATCTTATTAAAAGCTATAACACCACCTTAATGTGTAAGTCTTGGTGAGGAGAAGACGGCGAAAATCACCCATTCAGGCCTAATGTCTCGAGTGTAGACCTAAACCATACTGTTGACGTTTAAATATTCTACTCTCTACTACTGCAACATAGTACAGATTTCACAACAGCACCGACTGTCCTCTGCTTTACTTGTTTGCGACCATATTTACGGAAAAGTAGATCAGCAAAGGTGTTTTCTCTTTCCCAAGTGACAAATGCACCACCATCCCTCACAGTCAGGAGAGAACTTAATAGCTTTTGCAGACTGTCATGCACTAGCTGTGGGCCAGTAATCACTCTTCCAACCAGCTTATGGCCAATGAGAGCACAAGCTATTACAACACTCTTCTTCTGAGTTCCTTCTCAGAGAGAGAGAGAGAGAGAGAGAGAGAGAGAGAGAGAGAGAGAGAGAGAGAGAGAGAGAGTGCATTCTTTAATGGAGTCTCTATGCAACTGTTTGACTTTGAATCACCTGTTAAAAGCCTTCTGTGGAGCAGTCAGCAGTCTAATCTGGGCACAAACACACACACACACACACACACACACACACACACACACACACACACATTTTCTTTGGCCCTTGGTTCACAGTTCACAAATAAGCTACATTACTTAACCCAAACGGGCATTAGTAAAAGGAGTACAAAGGCAGGGGGAGAAAACAAGCCTATAGAGACTACAAATATCACTTTATGGAACTCATCACCACAAACTCAGCCCAATTAAATGGGTTAAGGATTAATATCTGCTTTGAGTGTTAAACCAGTCTCACAGTTACACAAGAGGATTATTAAAAGAGGCCCTATATAACATGATGTCTCTAAGAAAAGCCTGGGTAAAGATACACAACTGCATTAGTCCTTGATGCCCCAATGCTCAAGTGGCAGAAAGTAGCTTCTCAAAATCGCTGATGCTTCCGTTAACTCAATCATGCTAAGTGCTAGAAGCAGTGCTCAGTGTTACGCTCTGCAGCAAACTCACTGGGACACTGTGTAGCCACTGCAGGCTGCAAGCTTAACAGGGTTTGTTTAACAAGCATAGACACACTCACACATACTGAACCCAGAGCTTGGATTATGTCATGAGCTCAACGTAGTTGGCCAGAGGCGGTGGCAGAAAACCAGGCTCGAGAATGAGTTGTGCTTATCCATTGAGTACAGACAGTATAATCATGGAAATACCATGGAAATTTGTGACCTCTCTCAACATTCCTACACTCAGAGCACATATGATAAATAAGGAAAACAAACAAACAACAATCTGCCGCGATCTGTCAAGAAAACACATAAAATGATATGCAACACTTTAATGGCATGCTGCTTAACAATAACGTTCCTGAGGTAAACGCTTGACTTATCTGAGCTTTGTAACACCTGAGCGCTGACATTAACTGCAGAGACCTCCTCATCCGAAACGCATGGAAACTGAGAGAAACTATTGCCTGTTCATACTCTAAAAAATATGAAATATGAAAAATGATTTGAATGCCTTAGTTAAATCTTGGCTAAATCTTGTGTACAACAATTGGCCCATCGCCATCTGAGGGCTCCATATAAAGCTATTCTCACATCACGATCAATACACATTTGCTATATCAATGCTAAAATCAACCTTACTTGGCTAAGAATAAAAAAGTGGAAAACGAGCAACTTCTAGCGTTTAACTAAAGACATCGGCACACATAACAAAATGATCTGTTTACTTTAAACAGATTAATTTCGAGTAAATGCGATGTTCTTGAAGAAAGCAGATTTAGCTCTTAACGTAAACGTCGGTTAACGTTAGCGAGTTCCTTTACAATGAACTGACACCACTTTGAGCAAAAAGGGGTGTTTAAATAAGATTCAAAACTACTATTACGGGGCAAAAATACGTTAACGTTTTCAGAACTTGTCTCCTTAAAAGCCGTTTTTCTAGATCTTGTCTCCTGTGCAGTTAAACGAGCTTTCTACTCACTTCCACAGAGGGTTCTTTCGGCTCTGCTATTGTACTTCTAGTAGTGTACTGTAGTTATCAAGTATTTTCAGGCTTTCAAATGCCCGCTCTAAACATTAGATCGTTGCCTTTTTGGTTTGTGTGAGCCGAAATGTACAAATATATCGCTCAGTACAAATACATGGGATTTGCAATTTTGCAAGCTAAAAGAAATTACAATGTCAGTTTATTTTAGCTCCTTGCCTTTAATACTCCAGATTCATATCCATGTCGGGGATATGAAAAACTGCCACCGATGAAAGTATATTCTGATATACATTATTTACAAAATCAGTAATGTTTAACCAGAGACAAACGCATTAAACAGAGGTATCTCAGTGGGAATATATCAGTAACTGAATCATGCCGTGTAAACTACGTCACACAGTTTACACGGCACACGAATAATGTACAACCTACAATAATCTTGGTAGATGTACCGTTTTAGGACTCTTTCAATGATAGTCTTCCATTTAGCTGTCACGTGCCATGTGCTTTCTCCTGGTACAACAAAAAGATAAATAATAAACTGTATTTTCAAATAATTACTCTTCTGCTCTGTCACCTGACATACATGTTAATTTTTAAACTCTGTTTTATTGCGAAGAACCGTTAGTAATCTCTAACAGTTCGAAACACCAGAAGCTCTGTAGAACGTGTCTTCATTGTGAGTGAGGCCCCTGCTGCACCTCGGCCTTCTTTCCATGCAATAGCCTGAAAACATACATCTTATTATCTCCTAGTCTGTCAGTCATACGGGGGAAAATCGGGAATAGCTCTGTAAACATGAGTGACAAATTGATTAGACTTTTAAATGTGATATTACTTCCATCTAAAAGACACTATGTGAATTGCTTTCAGCTGTCTCATTTGTAATAAAACGGTTTCATTACACAAATAATTTGAAACCAAATGGCATAATTCACAGACCTTAAGATAGATGACCTACAGTCAGCCTGCGTTACAGCGAGTTTAGAGGTCAATGAAGTCACCCTGCTTGTTCTGCTATTCCCAAATCATTAGACCATTATAGCCATTAGAACTGACTGACTTGTCTGACAACGTAATGAGAATCAGCAGACCCAGAAGCACAGAATGTAAAGATGTTCGATCTTCTTGAAAGAAGGAAACATTTGTCAAGTGTGAGGCGATTCATTTCAAAGGTGACTGACCAGCCAGGAGGGAGAACACAAGATGATAATGCGTTTATAACAGCAGAAAAAAATAATGGTATAGTGGCTATGCTCTGAGTGGATTGCATTTATTATGTGGAATACAAGTGACTGAGATAGCAGGAACTGTATTAGGTCTTATGGAGCAGTAGATCAGGACTATACGTGTCGTTACACTGAAAAGCATAAGTCAGTGATAGTTCATGGAAAGGCTTAAACTAAAATCAAGTTCTCCTCTGTAGAATGAATAAGCTGGTATTGTGCCAGCACCAGATTGCATGCTTACTCACACACACGCACACACACACACACAAGCAGGTGTTGGGTGTTTACTGTAAAGTCATGGTCTCAAACGAGTTATCATCACCATGAGAGACACTGTCATTGCTTGCTTGTAAAGAGAGGACACATAAATACATGAATTTAAACAAACACAGGTTCTGTCTTCACTCGCCAAATCTACTGTGGGTGGTTTGTTCACAACAGGTGCAGATTCCTGGAAAATCTAATCAAACCAATTATTCAGTGTCTTTCAGTGATGTGGAACAGTCAGTGCTTACCAATTCAATATTAAATGATTTAAGTTAAATTTGTCATGAGCAATTTGTCATAGTTTATTGCTGCCCATTTCCTCACAGTGCAATCCAGCATAGTTTAAAACAGTCTCTGGCCAGTCTGAAAGAGGCAATGGCAAAGACATGGTGATGTCCAAACAACTCAGATTCAGCAGGCAACAAAGTATAAACTTAAAATACAGCATATAGTGGAAATGTCTTGATAAAATTGTTTTTGGCTTGAGCAGAGCTTTAAAACTTTGACTTCCACACTACATCAACAGCTCACCTAATCTTATAGAGGCAGTCCACTACAGATAAAAGCACTATGCATAGGAGGCATAAAAAGATAATAGGAAGGATAAGACCAGACCAGGCACTTGATATATATATATACATACAGTCACTCACACACTCACAGTCACACAAAGAGAATAGCAGGATATGAGATTGTGCCTTTGAAACTCATTTGTTTTGTTCCTCCTAGTGACATAATGATGGTATACTACGCACTTTTTAAACACGCGCGCGCGCGCGCACACACACACACACACACCCCTTCCTTTTAAGAACATAATGCAACTGGCTTGTCTCACTGATCAGTGTGAAGCCACAGGATAATAACAAACTTAGCAAAAACATAAAAGGGCTAAAAGTAAAAACAAAAACAAACCCTGTTGGTATTTTATGCACACCATTATAAACAAGGTCATCCACTTCTACAGTTTAATTCAGATTCAGAGACCCTCTTAGACAATAATGGGAAAAAAGACACTGTGCCCCTGTGTTAAAAAAGAAAAAAGAAAACAAAGAAACTGATGACTCATAGTGCTAGCATTAGCATTAAATTAGCATGTTTCAGCCATGGCACCACAAACTCAGAGCAAATAACAATCCTGAATGGAAAAAGGCTCTCCCATCAAATTGGAACAGTATATGACAAGATTTTTCTGTTCTCCAGATGGAAAATTATTCAAAATATGTTAGAGCTCTTTGACCTCTTTCATAATGGCAAAAATCTTTTTTATATGTCGTTTGTTAAATTGTTAAATTACATCCTTTTATCGACCACTTATCTTGAAAAAAGTACAGACAAAAAACATTGAAAGTGATTTCTCATCAGACTGTCTCACCATTCTATCTTTTCTAGAGACAGCAAATCCAAAGGAATCATACTGAGAACAGTGCCAGGAAGAGTAAGGAAAGTGTATACATTTTTGGTCCATCCTCTGTTCATTTTTGTTCATGCAATCATGGAACTGCAAAAAGGCATGTTCAGGCTTGTTGTTTGAGCTCTTGAAGTGGAGAGGACAGTTTTGGGCATCTGACTCTTTCTGCTCTAATCCATACTGACCGACGAAGGATCAGAATGACCATAATAATCAACAGAGTGCCGTGATTGTTGACAATTACGATCACATACAGTCACACAAACACCGCCATTGACAACATTAAGGTCACTCAAACCCGTTCAACTACCATGCTCAGACTTTTAGATGCACCTGGAGGGCACAATGACAGGCTTCCAGTACAGGAATACAAAGACTTTTTTCCCCTTTAGAATTCCAACCAGGAATCCTCCAGCTACCCACTATCAGGTTCCACTAGTCTCTGAACTGGCTGCTATCTCAAGGTGGTAAAAATATGTTGATCATTCATGTGGATGGATGGTAATAAAATAAAGCTTTATGTGATACTAATTCAAGACACGTCAAAAAAAAAATCAAATGAGATTCACAGCTAGCGTCTTGAGATGCCACAAACCATCAGCTCTGAAGTATTGTTCTAAAGAAAAAGAATATATTCATCTAAACTGAAACCTCTGGGAAACTTAAAGTGACAATGAGCCTATTGAAGCATAAGAGAATGATTTCAAGAAATAGTTGCAGTCCATCAAAAACCAACAGATACTCAGTTAACCTGCCAGGCCGATTTCTGGCTATATTGTGGCTCTTGCTGGCTCAATTTGCAATCGCGGTGAGTATGCGTAGATGGACACTTACATTATCTAATGATAAATATGATCAAGATTGTCAGCGCTGTAAAAGGGGAAGTATAAAGAGGATTACCTGGATACCTTAGCATCTCAATCAAACTAAGCCTTTTACAATTGGGGCTTTATTCTCACAGTTTGTCATATTAGAATTATAGCCACTCTTGAAAATTCTTTTTAATTTAACTATCCTTACCATGTTTTTTCTATCTGTCTCTAGTGCAGTGTAAGCAGAGGACAGACACACATTTAGGTTAGGCCACTGCTTAATATTCCTTAACAATGCAATCAACAGCATCTTTTATTGCTTACACTAATGGTCAAATTGGTTGAGCTGGAGCATAATGGAGGTTGTATATCATTCTAATGGACAGTGAAACTCTATACGGTATACCACGGCTAAACGTGGAGAGAGAATGTTGTTGAAACTGTGAACACTCAAGGACACAGAGCAAGTATTTACCGTCACACAGAAATTCTATTCTGGCAGACAGGCCTGCATCAACATCAGCCTTTGCTGACACACAAACACAGTAAGGAGGGGAAAGGAAAAAAAAATCAAAGTGTACCTTGGAGTACAATGTAAAAAAGGTACATAGTCACAGAGTAGGAGAATGAACGAATTGTTTAAGTGTCTATACCTTAGTAATGACAGTTAATAAAGATGTCCACTGATGGTGTGGGTTTGATAAGACTGTTCAGCACCTGCTGATGAATTAATCAAGTGAGCTTTTCTTCACTGTTATATGGCCACTGTATGACTTCAGATTAGGCAGTAATTGCTATCATGAATAACTCGGCTGCACATTGCCCAAAGATACTCAGCGTTTACATTTAAATTCAGTGCAAGTAGTGAGGAGTGTGTCTGTTTTAGAGTCTGCAATGTGTGCAGCCCTACTAGGATATTAGCTTTTTCGTCAGCATTCTTTAGCCTCTCACTCTAATGAGAGAACTTACTCCTTTATGACGCAGTGGGGCGTGGACAGTGACCTGCTCTCTGTCTCTGTCTATATCTCCAATAGTGCACTCTTTAAGCATCCATGCATCTCTCTCAGCTAGGAGGAGAGTCAAGTCCTCAGCTCTCCTACACCTACAGTCTCTCTCTCTTTCTCTCTCTCTCTCTCTCCCCCTCCATTTGCTTTTGGATGCAGCTTTCAGTTATGAACAAGCAGCAGTGTAACCTATCGGTGATCGATACTTAGCTCCTCCATACAGACTGATAATGAATGAATAGAGAACTGCTTTTTGTGCAGTTATGTCTCCTTTTCACCATTTAGATTTAAATACAACTCTGTGTACTTAGCTCTCTGTGGATTTTGACAGTATGTGAAATAATTTGCTCTTCTTCAGTATACTTTTATGTTGAGGTTCAGGATCACTAAAAAGATTTTTCCTGCCTAAGAGTGTGTCAGTCTGTCTGGAGTGGCATCTATCCTTGTCTATGTCTATGCAGGCAGGTGTGATTCTGTCTTTGATTTTGTCCATTTCAGCCCCTCCCAATGTCTGTACTCTCTGTCTATGTTTGAATCCTTTGGCCTGTCTGTGCCCAAGTATCAACAACACACTATATTGTAGTATCTCAGACTGCAGGTTACAGCACAACAGGTAATACAGGTATATGTGTGGACAACCATATATTATTCCTCTATACAGGCAAGGTGTTAGACTGTAAGAGATGTTAAATAAACCACAAAAAAAGGTTGTGAAAAGGTTAAAAAATGTGCATGACTTTTACAAAACTCACTTCAAAAGCTTATTTAAACAGATAATTTAATTTGAAAATAGTTTTAACTCGTTTTAATCCAACTAATTTTATTCTAATAAAGAGGGCTTTTTTATTTTCACAGCTATAGCAGTTACTCTTCAAACCAGCTGAAACTGAACAGCACCTTGGTTAATATCTGGTTCATCAAGACTAGTAGTTAATCTTAGTCTGATGTAAATGAATAGTTAATGAATCGTCTTTCTCCCGTTTCAACCTTTTCTGGAATTAAATGCGCGTTATAGCGCCCGTCTCTCGCTACGTCAGCGTTCTGTAAGTAACACAGCCTTGAAACAGCGAACAGTTGTCAAAACCTATATAAACATGAAATACGAAAACGGTTATATCACGCTAAAAAACAAACAAAAAATCGAACAAGACTGAGGAACCGGCTCTACCATCGTGTCTGCGTTACGGTTCACTGAAACCCACTGAACAAAAGCACAGCACCGGCAACTCTGAGTGCGGGCTGTGTCCATGGTGCTGAAATGATGAAACCCTGCACCTTAAAAAGGCGCTGAGAATTCAACGATTTCGTCGCAAGCCACTGGGATTTTATACAGCAATCATGATCGCCGAGATGCTGAACAAAAAGAGCAAATTCGGATAATCGATAGGCCTTTTATGAATATTCAAATATTTGTATGCAAGCTTACATACAACAATCACCAGAAATTCCGTGTTGGCTCCTACACTGTGCAGACACTAAGCTCGCAGACTATGCACTTTCAACGTTGAAGCTTCTCTACAGCAGGCAATACATCGATAACATGTTAAATATGAACATCTGAATATTTGTTCGAATATTTACTCTAACAGTACGCGCAACGCCTAAAAGACTAGGCATAAAATTACGCATAATCTAAGGGAGAAAGGATAAAACTGTAACCGGTTATCAGCGCTGGTCAGTGGTCAAAAGCGGTCTACCAGCGCCCCTGATCTTACCGTCTCTCTCGCACAGCTGAAGCGACTCTAGGCTCACATTCTTGATCATACCCTCGCATGGACTCATCGGACTCGTGATATTGTGTCCCAAACTCGGAACCTCCATTTCTTCTGTAGATAATAAGTCTGATCGAGTGAGAGAAAGGGTGTGCGTGGGGTTCGGATTTTGGTGTCGGATAAGCCTTCGCCTTGGGCACAACGGAAGAGAAGGAGAGTCTGGTCCTCAGCCTTCCTGCTCCTATAGACTCTCTCTCTCTCTCTCTCTCTCTCTCTCGATGTAGAGGGATACGAGGAACAGCGTCAGCGAATCGTCACCAGTGTACCGTCAAGATCACGGTTGATTTGATGATTTGAAGAAGAGACGAGAATTCAAATTATGTAGGTGCAAGTTTCATCCGTTAATCGATTTAAGATACAACAATTCCGCTCTCGCTCTCTCTCTCTCTCTCTCTCATGCCACAAGTGTTTTCGGTGTGCTTGCTGCGGGGAGAGTAGAGCGGGAATAAAGGATTAGTTTACAGCGCATTCAGTTACTGGTTATGTAACAAGATTACAACTGCGCGCTAGTTTAAACCTCAGTTACACACATATACATGGCCAAGAGAGTGATGGGGACTCCGAAAAGCGGCTTATTTCACATTTCATTTTCTGAAATGACGTCATTCAAAACGCTACGCTCTTATACATATCCTTATTTGGTGCCTAAATTGCCGCGCTCCTCCATAGCTGGGGTGTTATAACGACTCGTGGTATCGAGGTGGCTGCAACCCTTCTCTCAAGTCAGACACGGAACATTGCATCCATTGTGTAACGAATATTCTTGCAAAGACTCCCTTTACATCAGTACTGACATATCACAAAGAAAACTGACGCATCCGTGGAAAAACGTGCCGGGTAACAAAGCGTTGTGGTATGACAACAGATTTCGTTTGTTTCTGCACTTCCAGGGAAGAAAGCTGATGGTCACATTTGCATATAAATGGTGTTTTATATGTGTGCCTTAGATTTTTATGCACTGTCATGCAGGCAGAAAAGCATGCTATCTCATTTTTATATAGTAATGGTCGCATGAATGCACCCGGTATCAACGGAGAGGCGGGAGGGTTTGGCGAGGTACCGCAGCGATCAGCGCTCAAGCCTGCGACTTGACATTGAGGTGACACGATGTCGTCTCAGTTTTACTGCCAGACACTGTGACATAGCTAGTGAGATTGGGGGGAGGAAGGGAAGAGAGGCAGAGAGACAGGACTGACTATTTTTTCCTTATGCATTGGGAGAACAGCAGCAGTAGCTTTCGGATAAATAGCATAGACCTGTTGGTGATGATGGTGATCATGTTGAGTTATGGTAATGGTGTAGATAGATAGACAGACAGACAGACAGATAGATAGATAGATAGATAGACTTTATTCCAAAATATATTGCAAATGGACAACTTGCAATGAAGGACAGACAACTTCCCTGATGTTTGAAGCAAGTTGTGCATTTGTGGTATCATTTGGTATAAACGCAATATTGTGTAATATCCTCCCATTACAGTTAAAAATGGGTGGAGTGCACAAGCAGTGCATGGCCCTTTATGTGAAATGCACTTTCCTCTGAGGGCTGTGCCAACCCACATTAGTGTCATGCCCCTGCACTGATACAGCAACACTGCACATACACACATATATTAACTGATGCTCGTAGGTATAGCCTTGTGTTTTTGAAATATGAAAACTATGTGTGTACATTGTACATAGGCCAGATTGCAGTTGCATAATAAATGTATTGCACATCACCAAAATGGGTCCTCTACCACCCACCCCTCTACGCCCATCATTTACACACACACACACACACACACACCTTAATACACATACACTTGGCTTACTGGATTATTCACTTTTAAGATATATAATGGAAACCCCTAGGAAACTACATCTGACAAATCTCAGCTGAATTACAAATTCTGCATGCTTTGCATGTTCATATATCAGAAGAAAAGAAGAGACGTCTGTGCTCTGTGTCATGCAGCATTACACCAGATTGTCTGGTTGTTCAGGAATTCTTTCTTTTCCGTCTCTCACTCTTTGACATGTCACCCCTCCCCTTTTCTCAGCCTTATGTTTTCCTTCCCCACTATTTCAGTCTCCCCTCCTCCATAATGCCCCTGGTATTCCATGCCTTACAGCACTGGGTTTGCTGGTCTTTAAATAGAAAGTCCTAAGAGGCTAAACGCATGGCTGATTCTTAATTAACAACCCTCTACTCTCTCCTTTCTTCTCTTTCTCCTCAGATTTCTTTATTACAATATGCTTCACCTCTCCTCGCCTGTTCTCTTCTCACCGCAAAAGTTCTCTTTGTTGATCATCATACCTCATGCTGACTGCTGAATTCACACATATTTGTCTGTGACCATCATGTAGCTCCTTACATAAAAGGTGTGCGTTTGTGTCTAAGATCTGACAAAGAACCATTGACTTCACTATGTACTCTAATTGTTCTCTGATTGGATAAGTATGGGCTAATTATATATTTAATTTTGCTCATCAACATGTGCCCCTCTGTATACCAGATGCAGCCTCCCACAGAATTCAACTGAGATGCTGACTTCCTTTGTACTATTGGTTTACTCTTCTCTAAACCAGTGTTTCTTTCTTCTCATTTCAGCCATGCAGTATTGTTTCATTTGGGCAAGGTCTTTCTCACTTATTAAAATGGAGGTAAAGTGATGATATATGATATTAGTAGTCAGAATTTGGAATTTGGAGAGGTTCTGTTTAGTGTTTAAATAGGTGACATGATGAAAAGACTAGTAATAATGAAAAATGCAAACATGTCATTTGTTTTGTTTTGAAGCACCTGCTTCATGCTTTATGTTCCTCCATCTGTTCTCAAACACAGAAGTGGTTTATTCCTTAATCTTTCAATCTCAGTCTAGGCCTGATTGCTTTAAAAAATTCTCATAATTTTATAGAAAGGAGAACGAAGAAAGGCTGACTCTTATTTTTCCTACTTTTGATTAATTAAACAATTCATGGACCAGCTGCTTGAAGATCAATGTGATAGGAGCAAAATGACTAACATTGTGAAATGAGGTCATCAAGACATTCCTGGTCTGTCAAAGACAGAGGACTGTTGTTTTACAATATACCATATCCCGAGTTTGGTCTTGAAATGTCTTTGGCTTTGAAATCTCATTGTGTATGTGTGAGATTTAATCCATATGGATTAAAGGAATTCAGCAGAGTGGAATTAATAAAACAATGTTTGGAATGAATTCTAGTGTCACATACAAGGGGGAGGGTTAGAATATGGATAATGAATGAATGAATGAATGAATAAATAAATAAATAAATAAATGGCTGGGTTTTTAGAATGACACATGGTCACATGGTCATGGTTTCACTGTTATAATGATACATTACTACTAGGGAAAATACCTTAAAATAAAGTGATTACCCTAGTTAATCAAAAAAGGGCTTGTCTACATGTTTGTTTATATTTTTATTTACTTTTGTAGAAAAACCACAAACATGGTAAACATTGCAAATATCTCCACAGACTTTTTTTGTTCAATTTTTGAAGTTCAGAGAAGAACATTTTAATGTAATCTGTATGAAAACACCATAATGGTCATTTTGAGTCAAACGTTCTTTTGTTATGAAGACACTAATCTGCTTAGATTTGTAGAACACTACTTAAAGGCAAAAACATGAACACTGTTCCCTTTGTCAAGGACAAGAAAGTGGGGTCGACTCCAGTGTTTTCTTTTGTGCAGCCAGGTTTCCGAGCCCCCTACAACAGGGGATCTTTCACTTTGGTTCCTACCAAATAAAAAATCCCTCAAAACTGCTCGGCCATGTCTAAAGGCCACGTCCAAAAGAAAAAACATTTTCCCTCAGGAATCCATCACTTTGGGAGAAACACATGGCAAACAAATAACAGAACAACACAGTTGTTCATTGAGAAAATTTTTGAAAAATGTTGTAGATACTGGTTACAACACTGTTGTTTTTAGGTAAAGTTTGGAGAAAGACAGACACAAGAACTGAATACTTAATGGAAATACAGAAATGGTTTGACAGATTAGCAAAACTGGAAATCTTTAAAACTAAACAATGAAAATCACCTTTCCAGGCAGACATAGCATCACATAGTTGGTTTCCTTTCCGGTGAAAAAAAGTGAAATTATTTAGTCAGACTATTGTGCTAGAGATACAGGAAAAGAACTTTGTTTGGGAAGAACGGCTTATCAGCTACCTAGTAAACAATATCAAAGTCAACACAACTGACCTTCACAATATGACCAGGAACTGTTTTTGAATGTGTGTCATTTTTTTTTTGTAAAACTGGCTTCTCCCAAACAAATACAACACTGAAATTGTAAGCATGAATACATACAATCAAAATGATTATAATAACTAACTACTGCATATTTTCTTTAGTGGTTTACATTCATTTGTAAATGTTGTACCATTGTTTTAGTGAGTACCCTGCTAAAGGTTTTCTGACAATAACATGAAAATTAATGCTTTATGTTCAAACCCTAAACCTGATAGTGATCCCCTCCAGGTCAGAGGACCTGACAAAAATGAATCATATCATGGTTCAAAGCAAAATCTATAAGAAACTAGTGGAATGAAGCAACAAAACCAACTTTGTTTCACAGACATATAAACAAAAGGACGGCTTCTTTTAAGTTCTTTTAAGTAATATGTCATATGGCTGTCTTTTAAGGCTTCAGGTGGACAGAGATTCAGACACTCACTCTCTGTCACACACACACACACACACACACACAGTTTCTAGAGGATTTTAAGGCGATACATATTACCAAAAAAAAAAAGTTGGAAAATGACCATTTGGACATCACAATATACTACATTTAGAGCTATACAGATATGTCTTAAAATACCTCAGACTCTTTCATACTTGACACGGGTGCAACAACAACACCTGTGCCTGACACAAAGTAGATTGGCCAGAGCACTACAAATCTATCCAGCTCAATGTGACCGAACGATACATGGAAACTGAGTGACAGAAACTGTGGGCAGGCTAAGCTCCCTGACAGATATTAGAGATCATGACTGAGCCCAACCTGATGACACGGAGTACGTACAGGACTAGTCATGTTCAACTTACAGCCACACTGACACTACACAAACTATACCCAAGCCAAGCTATCTTGACAAGTAGTACTTACTTCAACATTAAAACAACACTGAGTTATAGGGAATCTGACACAACATCTCAGAATCCACTTGAACAATTATTATTATTACTGCTTGAAACACTTGAGTGAAACAGTCAGTGTAGTCACTGAAGGTCTGTGTTTTCCCATGAATGCAACTGTGACTGTAATTGGTGTAACTTGCATCTAGTGGGTTTAGGTCTACAGGTCTAAGCTTCAAACAACCAGACATTTCAAGAGATGCTGAAATGCACAAAGCTTGTTCTCTCTGCTGCCCTCTGCAGGGCTCCTCAGGTGACCACTCTATATGAAACGAGAGCAATGAAACTGGAGGAGAACAAAAAAAAAAAAAGGAAAACTCATATTTAGTGTTTAAAATGCCATACAAAAATGAATGTAAACTGACAGTCGTTCTTTAAAATAAAAAAAACAAACTAAACATAAAAATACAAAAACATAACAAAAATATAAAATAATTACACAGAAAATACACATAACTGCAAACCTACTGCAGTGATCACTGATTGTTTTAACGCTGACAGACATGTACATTGGCTATTATCCTGTGCAGCTTGCTGATATTAATGAGTAATTGTGATCTTTAAACTTCCAACTGAGATAGTAAGTGCGTCTATTACAATTTGGCACTTGGCAAGTTCAAGTGCTGAAAGATGTTCAGCACAAATAATCAGGCAAATAAGTAAGAAACAATTTTAAAGTGCATGAAACTGATACATCCACAAAACCAGGGAGGCTAACAATATCAAGGTTCTTTACAATGCACTACTATTTGTACCTTCACGGTGAACACATGTAAAGTGTACCTTTTCTTCATAATGATATCTAACAACATCGTCCTCAGAGATCTACAAGAACTCTGATTTTCTTTAGCCCTCTGAGAACACTTCATCTCTCCGTTTGGCAGTTGTAGCTCTTTTTGGCACGTATGGGGTTTCCAGAGTAACATTAATGAGTCTATGTTTATAATGTTTCAGGTGTCCAATTCTATGAGAGCTAGAGGTCTGGAACATGTAGACTGAGGAAGGCACTAGGGGAAACTGGGCTGACTGCTGCTCAGAGGCTCTAGCACTGGGGGACTGGTACAGGGGGACTGGGTGTGAGACTGGAGCTCACCACCGGCCACTGACGCTGGCCATGTCAACGTGGAACTGACGGGCCAGGCGGCCACTCGCCCCACCCTCCAGAAATGAGGAGCGGATGTTGGGTGGATCAAAGAGTTTCCGTCGGCTCTTGTTCAGTTCTGAAGAGCAAGGAGAAAGAGTTAATATTAGATGAATTTTAAAAAAATAACAACATATAGGCCTATTTCAGAAATATATAGCAATCATACTGAGTAAAAAGTCCCATTCTAACTGGTTGTGATATAAAATTTGTTTCAGTAAAACAGTAAAAGTACAATAAAACACCTGATTTTGCCCAAACCATTTCACCTCCTGAATTTGACAGAGTAATTTCTGCCTCTCAAACTCTCCCCAGTTTATCTAACAGTGGCTGAATAAAATTTGCTAGCAAATATATGGGATAGGAAGGGAGAAAAAAATGTATCATTCTGACCGCTCTGTTCAGGAATCCCATGTTAATAACACATGATTCATTTTTTCCAAAACATTCAGCAGCTCAGACATGCTGATGTTAGGCTACACCCACTCCTTCCCTGAGAGAGTATCCGCAATATGGGAAAAAGTTACTCTACAAAAGCTCACAGCAAGTTTAATTACTTGAACAATATGCTTAAAAAACAAATGATATTTTTCAGCATCTTTGAATTATTCATATTGCGACTGTTCTATTTCTGTGTCCAATACAAATAAAAAGTGTGATTAAAACTGCCTGCTTCCAACTTCTCTTTTCACTGGGCCAGTACAGGGGAAACACATCTATATTCAGAACACTTTGTCTAAACTGGTGCCGTTTTCATTCTTCCTTTTGCAATGGGAGGGGAAGATTGAGGAAGAGAGTTTTCTTTTCGTAATAGTCCATCTGTGCTGATGTATGTTTGGCAAGGAACACAGAGAAAATAACGATTACTTAGAGCTTTGTCCAGTTTCGCCCTCATGAAAAATGAAGTGCTCACCTCCCTCACACAACCTCCATCCATCTCTTCCTCTTTTTTCCTTCACCGTTCCTTCATTTGTTCTTTTCCTTCTTTTTTGTCCTCCTCAAATTTCTCTATCTTGCTGCTTTCTAACTCCCTATATTAATTACCATGAAAAAACAAGCTGTTTATGATCTTCTGAAAAGTCTGAGATGATTTCATTTCCTAGGGCTCTTGGTAAGAACAGGTTGACAATGATCCATAAGGTTCTTGTGTATATCCTCTAAAATATCCTCAGATGAACTTAGCCCTTCTGGATCCTGACACAAAACACATGTTTTGTCAAAACATATTGTTATGGTTTGTTTCGCTGCTTTCTTCTCAGCCTTGAACTAGTATTGCTACTGTGGCTTGAACACTTTATACCATGTTCCTGTTCAGAAGAATGTCTTTTTGGACAGTTTGATTACTGTGTGAGCTGGTTATCTGTCATGAAGTCAGAAATATCTTTTTTCAACACTTGATCCATACTATTCAAGATCTCTTTCTCTCTCTCTCTCTCTCTCTCACACACACACACACACACACACACCCCCACCTGAGATGGCAAGCAGCATTTTCCGGCGTGCTCCAAACGTGGTGATGCCAAGCTCTTTCAGGTCTGGATCAGTCAGTGTGAGAAAGGTCTGCAGATCAATCTGACAGAGCACAAACATCTGTCAATGACTTCCCCTATGTGAGTCACACTTCTGCCTGAAGAGCTAATCACACCCATCAATCTTTATCTTCCTCTGAACAAAAACTGCAGAATTACCTATTATTAAGTCTGGTGGCTCTTTATACTAAATCACAAATTGTCTAGACTGATCAATAATCACTCATCATCACTGCTTAAACCTAATACCAAAGGAGACCATTCTGTCCTCTTCACAAATCTCACCTTGAATGTTAATTAAATACATTGGCGAATGTTAACGCTTCTGTTTGCAGCTCAGACAAAGCCTTGCTTAGGTGCTAATCCTCATAAAAAATTGACTATTCCTCCTTGTTGTCAATGCTTCCCAACACCCCCCCCCCCCCCCCCCCCCCGCTTTGGACACCAGTAGAACTGTAATTTGGATGCATAAGGATAGATGATTACATTTATGCCAACAGAATCTTTGCCTTAAGTTATCTTCCAATTCTTTGATTTCCTTGATGCCATAATGCTTAAAGGACCCTTTGAGAGGCTTTACTCTACTCTCTTGACTAAAGATTAGTCCTGTGTGGAGTCTCTGGCTGGCAGAGTGTGGCCTACCTCCTGCTGCTGGAAGATGTCCGTGTATTTGCCCAGGCCTAGTTTACTGAATAGCTCAGGCAGATCTGAGCCCTTAAAGGAAGAGTTCAGAGAGCAGCCATTAGTGCCCACCATAGAGGAGATGCAGTCCATGTAGTTACTACTGCTCAAATAGTGCTCTGCTGCTGAGACACATGAGAGAGATAGAGAGAGAGAGAGAGAGAGATGCCGGAGTTGATAACTCATTGCTTTTCATTGATGTTTCATGTACTACATGACTCGCTTCTCCATGAAAGTATTTGGACCTACAACACTGACAATGTCAACATACAGAGGCCTCAGATGTATCAGATGAAGATTGGGAAGATTGTATTGATTGATGGTTTCCACTCACCAGACTTGTTTGGCTTCCTTTTGGGGCTGCCTACTGCTGTTGGGAATTCTGTGTGTCCTGAGAGACCACTTATATTCCCATTGCTATTCCCATTGCCATTCCCATTTCGATCCCTCCAGTTATCTGAGTCACTTCCATTGCCTATACCCTCCCGACTGTCAGACCGTGACAGAGAGAGTGGAGAGCCCTTACAGAGAACACATAACCATGGCAACCAAAAATCAGAACAGACTGTGCTGTTTCGTCTCAGAAAAAATACGTTATAGCTTTAACTGTGAGTGTGGTACCTGATGTATGAAAAAAGTATAAGCAAACACAAACAATGACAAAATCTCATCTTTCCAAGTCATCAGGAAGCAGCCGACTATACATTGAAACAGCAGAAATGGCTGGAGTATTTAGAACTGATCTGATCAGAAAACACACGTTTTTGACCAGGTCTCTCGCTCAGAGAGTTTACATGTTTTAAGCTACCGTACCTCGTATGTGGTACTGATGGTGGGTTTGTAGGAGACATGGTTTGCTCTGCGCAGCTCCTTAATGGTCTCTGCAGGCATGGACTTGGAGAAACCCAACCCACTCCATGTGTTAGTGGGTGTCCTCACCTCTGTCACTACTGGCTTCTTTAGCATGGCTGTACAACACACACACATGCATGCACAAACACATGCGTGCACACATACATGTGTGCAGAGATACACATACACACAAAGACAAAAAAAGGACAACAATGTATGACAGTGTGTACACTACCCCTCAGACCTCCTAACAAAAGTCTTTGGATTTTGGCATGAGTGAAAATATTCTCTTACCTTTGGTTGCCAGGAGCTTCTTTTGCTCATAGTCAAATGCCTGTAGGAAAAAGTGCCATTTTATTTAAGTCCTGTAGACCCATACACAGGATGTTAAATTCTTAAAAAAAAAAAGAAAAGTCATCAGACATAGCTCCACTGAATCACATTCTTTATACACACATGTAACATGACTAGACCTTGTGGGATGAACAGGCAGAAACAAAAGTAATGAATGACCGGTAATTCAGCACATGCAGTTAGAGCATAATGTATGCAACATATGGTCCTGCAGAGAATATGAGACCTCAGGTCATATGTATGAAATTTCTCAGGGTAAGAGTCCTGATGTAATATTATGATTATGGCTCTATAATCTTAAAGAATACTGCTGTAAGGACTAAGCAGAGCTGACCCTACTTTGAGCGGCTTGATTCAAATAGGCCCAGGTAAAGGAAAGGGATAATATAGATTATAGAAATATATATATATATATATATATATATATATATTGCAATTGGGAAGATGAGATGTGGCCACCCTGATAAACCGTACTAATATCCAACAGAGGGAGGAGGAGTTGTAGTCAGTGGACCGTGTGTGTCTAGATTACAGATCTAATTACAGACCTACAAACTATCAACTGAGTCTGTCATGGGTATTGGTAGTGGAGTGAGTTAGTGAGTCAGTGAGTTCCAAAGTGTATCTGCATGTTTGTGCGATGTGTGTATGAGCGTGATGTATGTGTGCGTGTGTGTGTGTATGTACCTGCATGTTGGCATAGGAGCTCTGCGGTTGCAGCCTGGCTCTCTCACAGTTCTGCTGGGCTGCCCTCTCTGCTGCTCGCTCACTGCCTGGTGCCCGCTTATCTGCCATGTGAGCCTCTGACACACTCGCCTCAGCATCTGATAGCAGGCAGTCAGAACTGTGGAAGAAAAAAATACACACACATATTAAAGAACACACTAACAAACTAAGAAACATACACACACATTGAGACACACACACACACACACACACGCTTGATTTAGAGTGCTTTTAGATGACAATTTTGCTCTTCAATGAGATGCAGTAAAGTAATTACATTTTGAGATGACCTTTCTCTCTGCCATTTAAAATTTAAGATTTAAGATAACGAGGCTATGACTAACAGAGAGAGAGAGAGAGAGAGAGAAAGAAAGAAAGAAAGAAAGAAAGAGAGCCAGATAGAGAGACACTGGACTCCTGGACTCTGTAAGCATGTTTTGTTTCTCAAGCCACAGAGAAAAAGTAGCAGCATTTTACTGAAACAAAACACGGGGGCTGGGGGGAGGGGGGGGGGCAAGAGGGAGACTAACAGACTATATTTTGGTGGTGACAATGCAAAGTGCATGAACAATACTCTGAATGCGAATAACTTGCTTTATTGCCTTTATACCGTTACTATTGCCTTTATAATAACTATGCTCACAAAACGTTTTGAGAGAACATAGAAAGTGCTCTTTAATTCAGACTTGTGAAAAAAAAATCATGATATTACATCTCTGAGTTTTTTTCCCCCTTGTTTTTTTCTGTTTGGTTGTGGTAAGATTCTGGGTAACATACTGCAGGTAGGAGTTCTTGGAGCCCTGCAGGAGCTCCACAGCTTGCCGTTTCCCTGACGACGCTTTACAGGAGGCCAGCATCTGCTTCAGTTCACTTCCATTGGCTGAGTGTGAGGGACTTCTGGGCATGCCCACTTCTACAAATGTGTCTGAGCCTGATACGAGAAAAACTTCATTAGAGATTTATTCTCTTTCTTTCTTCTTCTCCCACACACTCCCTCCCTCCCTCCCTCCCTCACTTCCTCCTTCCGTGTCCCATTCTCTTTCACTAAAACAGTGTTTAAATATAGCAATCCCTGCCTCCCCTATACACTATAAAAACAGGGAAGACATTATTGTTGAGGTTTGTGCAGGGCTTTAGGCAGCCTGTATATATGTTGGACTGATAAAGTCAATGATTTGACCAGTATTCTTCAGTACTCTTACACAGCCCAGCTGTTTCTCTTTGCTGCTGGAACAAAGGGACAGAGAAAGGGTATGTGTGAGTGTGAAAACATGTGGATGTGTGCATTGTACCTTGGTCTGAGCCAGACTTGCTGGACAGAGGCTCTGATTGGCTGTGACTGTTGGTCTCCTGGACTGCATCACAATGGGAAGGGCTAAGTACAGACTCAGCGAGTGATGAGGAGGAGATACGACTATACATTGAACCAGGGTGCTGCAAGGCCCACGCGCACACACACACACACACACACACACACACAAATTAAACAAATACAGGAATATGTTTATGAATGTGGGTATGTGAGCACTGTAGCTGTTCTCTTACATGTCCGTTGAGATGGCAGGGTGTGTTAGTGCAGTCTGTGCCTGAGGTGGGCTGTTTGTGGATGGGGGTGAGTCCCGGGGGAGGTGAGGGGGTGCTCTGGGTGTAACTTGGAACTCCAGACAACAACATACTGCTCAGAGAGGCCTGAGACACAGGGTGCAGCATCAGAGATGAAAAACCTAAGAGGGAGAGAGAGAGAGAGAGAGAGAGAGAGAGAAAGAGAGAGGATAAAAGGAAGATAAGAAGGTAAAAACAGTTTTTTACAAAGTTTTCACCTTGTTCCATGCTTCACACCAATTCAACAGAGGTTGCAGCCGGAGTGTGAGTGTTCAGTTTGTTGATGATGTGTCTTTGGGTGCATATAAATGTGGTAACCCAAGTGTGAAAGAGAGAGGAGTCACATGGTATAATGAGTGCAGTGGCCTATAGTGAGTAATCGTGTGTGAGAGTTGTAAACTCACGGAATTGGTGTAGACACTGTATTGAATGCACTGGTCCATAGTAACAAAGTGAGCGTGTGTGTTTGTGTGCATGTACATGTTCTCACCAGCTGGAGTAGATGGTGTACTGAGTGTAGTGGTCCACAATGAAGGAGAGTGTGAGTGTCCTCCTGAACTGGACGTCTGTAAAGAGCTGACCGGTCCATTTGGCCCATTCAAAACTGAGCTAGGATTAGATGAACCGTTTAAAGATGGACCTCCTGTCGAATTCAAAAGACCTGAATGGAAAAATAAAGTCCATGAACACCCAGTGTGTCTCCTGACATGTTTAACTTGCTCTTCTTAAAAGATTTAGTCAAAACCATTTCATCAGTGTACCACTCCACAAAATCCAGACAAATGTGATATGTAACTGAGGAGAGACTGACTGATTGTACCACTGTATACAGATCTACAAAGGACTGTTTTTTTTATGCCAGGCATATCAAACTCAGTCTGAACGTGGCTGGTGGCTAGGAGATTCTAAATTTGGATCTTAAAGCAAGGCTGGGGTGTCTGGCAAAGGGAGCTGCAATCTAAAGAGGGACAGCAGTAATTACAGAGCAGTGAGTTTCAGTGGCTTAAGTCTCAGTGCACTGTATGGGGCTTTACCGACCTCTGCAGTAAGACTGCTAATGATACTGTTTAAAACTGGGTTTGGATGAGCTGCATTTCAGAGAGAGCTGCTGACACACTGAATGGCTATTCTCCCACCAAACTGGTCTTTCCTCAGCAATAATTCAAGTAAGGTGGCCAATGGGACAATGAAATAAAATGATGTGAGAACATCAACAGAATTTTTAGAACAAGCCACAATACATGCACAAAAACAAGACTACCTTATGTCTTTCTCCTCTTAAAATACTACAGTCAACAAATAAGAGAATTACATGAGATGGCTCAGGCTTGTAGAGAGCTGGTGTAAAGACTCAATTACCCAGAGTGCTGAGCCCCAGACCAGCTGAGGCCAGGATGTCCAGGCCGACAGGACAGATGAGGGGGGACGTGGGAGGGGCTTGACCGTTAGTGGAAGGAGAGACACCGCTGTTCTCTAAACCGAGTAGAAATTTCCGGGCCTCATACATACTTCCAGCATTCCGTTCAACACTCTTCACTATCACAGACTGATAGAGAGATGGAGAGGTAGATAGATACATACATAGAGAGAGAGAAAGAAAAAGAGAGGGAGAGAGAGAGAGAGAGAGAGAGAGAGAGAAAGAGATGATGAAGAGATGGAAGGGACACATGAGGTAAAAAAAAAAGTAAAGGAAGGGCATAGATAAGATGGATGTTTAGTCATTACAGGTCATTTAGTCATTCAATCTGACTACATAGGAGCAGAAACTCTGAAGGGGCAAAATCTCCTCTGCTTTGACCAGAGGCAGAGATCAAAATATTAACTGCATGGCACTACCACGAACACAGCATTGAATCAACCACTCCCATTTTCTTTGCTTCTCTATCACTCTATACCTTTGTCTTTTTTTCCACCTCTTCATAATGCCCTCTCTACTGTATGCCCTCTTTCACTTGTCATCACTCTGTCTCTCCCCTCCATCCTCACCTCTCAGTTTCACAACACTCTTTTGTCAAGTTTAGATCATCACTCACAGCTAGCTTTGAATAGGTGTTGATTCTACAGTCTGTAAGCATGTAAAAAGCAGAGGATGAAGTTTGTATTTAAGCTGGCAATGCTGCGGTGGACTAGAGCCCAGAATGACGTCTCTGACTACTGGATTTTGGGCTCCAGGTTCACCTGTATGATTGCGGGACTGACTGGCTCTGGTTTAAGGCAGTAGGAAATGAATTCTGGAGCCTTTGTCAGAACTGAGGAGAGCTGGTCTGCTAGACTGCTGGGTCTGCTGTTTTGTCTGTCTTTGCGGTCTCAGGTTCTGTTAGTCTATGTGGGTGTGTGCAAGCGTTTCAGTCTTCAGTCCTACTGAAGTGTTTAGGTTTCTCGGGTATTTATATTAGTCTGTAAGAGTGTGCTGGCATCCTGGACTCTGCTGGGTTGTTTGGATTTGGCTAGCGTTTGTGTGTATGAGTGTGTATGCAAGTGTATGGGTGAGTGTGTGTGTGTGTGTGTGTTTTCTGCCTTGCTGGATTGTTTAGGTTTTGTTAGCGTGCGTGTGTCTTGAACCTCACTGGGTGGTTTGGGTTTGGGTGTTTGTATTTTGTGTATGTGTATGTGTGTATGTCTGTGTTTGAATTTGTGTGTGTGTGTCTTTGTGTATATGTGTGTGTGTGTGTGTGTGTGTGCGTCCTGTACCTTGCTAGGTTGTTTAGGTTTGGGTTTGACGCTGATGAACACATCTAACTGCTCCATCAGAGTTGTAATACACTGAGGCTCAACTTCCACATCCTCTTTAATGTCAAACATCAACACCAGCGGCAGACAACCCTAAAAAAGAAACACACAGCATGCACGCACACACAAACACAAATTAAAACCTAACAATCACATCCAGCCAAAGAAGCAGTCTAAAAGCCCTGTCTAACCATCAGTGGCACTGGAAACAAAGCATGGTTTAACCCTGTGGAGGATTCCAGCGATACCTGATTGGGCTGCAATTTCAGGTTTCGAGGATTTGGAAGGCTAGAAGCATACAGTAGACTCCTCCACTGACAGGATAATGAGCTTGTTTTTGCTTCTAGCAGAACTGGGTCAAACTAAACTAATCTGTCTTAGTCAAACTAACGTTATATGCTCCCAAAACTATCATTTAACATTTCCTCATTGGCAGTTAACTGGGGAGCCATAATTGCTCATAAATCAGATTAAAAACGGTTTGTCTGTGACTTGGATGGTGAGAGCGGTAGCCTTAAAGTGTTACGTGTTTTTTATAGCACTGGCTGTCTCTTTTCCCTGCATGGTTTCCATTGTGACCAAATAAAAAAAAAAAAAAAAGACAACATGCCATTGTGAACCAGCCCAAGTATGGAGGACAAAACAAGAAGAATCCGATGCCATTTATTCCAGCTGTCTGCCAGGGTTTACTTTAACACCAATCATCCTTCAGTGAACTACATAGCTGTCATTGTCTCTCAAATATCACTCTTAATGACCTGGGTCAACTGGACACTGCACATTTATACTGTCTAATACAATTATACAATACAGTTAATACAACGAACCTGCTTACTGCCCTTTATGCACTTATTACAGGTTCCATATTAAAGGGCATATAATAGGTCATAATGAGGTAATTCAAAATGGAGGTGATTTAAACATCTTAGTGACATCCACTTCTGGGCCCAAACATGCATCATGAATCAGGTAGTAACTCTGACAGACAGAAATCAGTCTTAATTTAAGACACTTAATTTTTATGACTTTTAATTTTCACTCACTGGAAGGCAGCCTTAAAACAAAAATCTCAAACGTGAACATAAAATGTCAGTTAAGCACAATTCATGAGACAGTGAGTCAGCGTTCCATACCATGAGTTGCTGCCGGGCCAGACACACGGCCTCTATAGAGCCCTGGATGTAGACAGTGGACTTGCGGTGTGGGGACGGTGCGCTGGGGTCAGGGAAGTGGATCTGGGCTCCTGTTCTCTGGCTGATCTGTTTGATGTTGGACCCGTTTCGTCCCATCATGAAGAGATGGTGCTGGGGAGCGATGTCCAGCTGAGTGCTGACAGTCACTGTACTGGCCATGGAGCCCAAGAAATGATCCAACAGCACCGCAGTGCCTCTCTATAGCGACCAAACAGTCACACAAACACAAAAACACACACAAACAAAAGATCTGAACAGTGTAAATGATTCACTTCAACCCTAACACTTAAGGCTGATTTTTACTTCTGCAAAGGCTCTACGCGGAGCCTATACCATAGCCTGCACCAGTGGCCTACGCCGTTGTGAGCATTTATACCTCTGCATAGTGTGTCTGCGTCGCTCTGTAATCACATCACCAAATTGCCAGTTTGTGGTGAGATTTCTATGCCACTGTGTTGATTTACTCCGTGCATTACAAACAATTGCGAGAATAACGTTAAATAAAAAGTCGGAATTCAGTCCTTGCACAGCAATATCTGTAAAACAAGTTTTGCGATCAAAAGAAGGACTAGTTCGCAAGCACTCAGTTCGCAATTTTGCCGAAAAAGTTCAACGGCGACTGAAACTGAGCGGATCATTTTGGAGTTGGAGCTAATACATATTGAACAACAGTTACTTTTACTGAAATTACTGTAACACAGAAAAGAGAGGAGACATCGGAGGAGATGGTGTGTACGTCCATTGAACCGACTGAGCAGAAGGAGGGTGATGCTACCAAGCGGACCAATCACAGTTGTTGTGGTCTGCTTCAACGCACGTTGCAGCGACGTGTAGTTACATTTCTAGGGAGGTGTGCGTCAGACTACGGCGTAGGGTACGCGGCTACGCAGAAGTATAAATTGGGCTTTACACGCATACATGCATACACACACAAACACACACATAATTAATCATGCAGAGTGACTTTCTCACACTAGAGAAAATTCCAAACTCTGAGGACAGATGAATCTGTCTGACATTAACTGCTCATTCTTGGAGACTTCAGAGCTAAGTTGAATACCTCTACTCTCACAGACCAACCACAGAATGGCCTAGTTTCTTCCACTCTCCCTTTCACCCTTTTACCATCTATTTCTCTCCAACACTTCATCAGCCCTATAGAATAAACCTCACCAACTGAAAGACTGTCATTGAGATTAACGCCGCTATGGAGGAAGAGAGACTGGACAGTAAAATTTGGTTCTTCTGTGTATATATATATGTGGGTGCCTAAGCAATGAGAGAGTCTTCTAGCCTTGCCAAAACCTCTCCTTTCATTCTCTCTATTCATATTTCGTTCTCGAACCCAAACCACTCAAACATCTCCCATCATTCTCACAGTGTATCCTCTAAACCAATCCTCAAGTTACCATCACTCATTCCAAAATAATATACCAAATGGCCCAACAAACACTACAAGACTGTTGTGTGCCTGTTGAATATTGTAATTTGAAGCCTATGCTGCAGTTTTGAAAGAGTTTGAAATGATATCTAGAATGAAGGTTTAAATATGTGCAGTGTTACGGACACAGTCATGAGATTTATTGTTCTAGGTGCTTTCGAACGTGGTCCATCGTTACCTTGACGGCAGCTGCATTGTTCTGGGAACCCCGAACCAGCCCTGTGGTGCCATACAGACGGGATGGAGGTTTGAATGAGACAGAGATATTATAGGTCTGGGAGATGTGTTGTATGGTAGGGGAGTTGGGATCTGCCTGGACAAGAGCAGGCAGCTCAAACATTAACACCAGTGGAAGCAACTCCTAAAGAGAGAGAGGGAGAGGGAGAGAGAGAGAGAGAGTGACAGAATAATAAGAGTAGAAGGAACAGAAAGAGTGTGAGAAATGAAGGAGAGCAAGAGGGGGAAAAAACAACGATAATGCACATTACTAAACACAAATTACAGGGAATGCAGAGGACAAAAAGGAAACACCTGAACTATCCATGAGTCACAGGAGCAGTGGACTGAAAGAAAGACAGAGAAAGAGCGACATTCAGGCATCTAAGAAGAGAAATAAACGTGTGGCAGTTTGAATGTGAACGAAGTTGGGCAAAATTAGACTCAGCTGTGGCAACACTTAAACAGTGAGGTGAATGTGATCATAAAATGCAGGTGCAACTTCAAAGACCAATCATATTTAATTAGACTTTCATTCCAGAAGAAAACGGTTCAATTTGTGATGCATACAAAACCATAAACATGAGTCTTGCCTGGAGTTCAGTTCAATATTCATACAGAGTCTGAGACAATCAGTCATATCAGCACAGAATCACTAAAACACAGAAATCTGTCACTCCAATCACACACACCAACTTGAAGACAGTCAGACACATATACATGCAGACATACTCACAGATACACAGACACAGAGAGAGAGAGTGAGAGAGAGAGAGAGAGAGAGAGAGAGAGAGAGAGAGAGAGAGAGAGAGAGAGAGAGAGAGAGCGCATCTGAGAATGCTAAACTGCATAAATGAGCCAATTCCCACAAAAATGTACTATTCTGATCAGTCCCACATGTTTACCCAGGCGAAGCTGGGATCACGTTTCAGGGCTTAGAGAGTACACACATTTTCAAGCAGTGAGGAACGCACTGACACAACACACATTACTCTCTGTGCAACTGGAGAACAGTCTTTGCAAAAGTGTAGCAATGGACATTCCTTCATTAAAATGACATTTAAAAAAGCACACTTACAGAAATTACAGGTATAGGCCATGTAGAAATGAAGAAATGTGAGACCCATTATACGTAACAAAATGTCTTGGCTGTGGTCTTGGGGGAAATTGTATTTTTTATGATCAAGGAGATGTTTGTTGAAGTTTGATGATAAAAGGCAATAGGCAGTTTGTAATTACTCAAAGCCTCTGTGTCTTGCAATCATCTTAGGGGAATTACAAACATTCACTTGGATTAAAATGAATTTGGGTTTTTAGATAATGGTCAGGGGTATAACACAGCAAAAAACTAGTGATTCAGTACATACCTTGCTTTGGGTGGGTACATTTATGGTACAGCATGAGAATATAAACATAACAAATGACAAAGATAAGTTACTTTTCAAACAACGACTACCGAAAATATTCGAAAATATCTTTGAAGGCAAGTCATCCATTGGGATTTTAAAACAACATTAAGGCATGCATACTGCCTGAGCTTATTAGAAATGTCAGAATTTATACCTGTTCATAAGGCACTTGGGGATTAAAATGATAACACAAGCTGCACTTTATTTTACATGACTGCACTTATGAAAATTATATCACAACAAATGCGTAGTTTCATACATGACTTTAACCTCCACCTAGAGGAGAGCCATTAAGTTTGAAATCACCGATACTTACTTTAAAATTTTTAAACTGTAGATAAAAAAGTGGACATACTGAGTAAGCCAGCATATGAAAGACAGCACATACTTCAATGGGTATATAATTTCATATAATCATACACAGATACAGTTTTTGTTTGGTTTGGGAAGGAGAGCTGTAGCTGAAACAGCACATGAACATAAGCCCACACACTCACAGATGGATGTGACCACACACTACTGTGGGCATTTGTGGTCCATTCTCTATGAGTCTCCAGACATTCAGGCTAAACACAGCACAGTGAGAGAGCAGACACAGAACTCTTAAGAATGCCAATGACATGCTTGGACCATGGTTTTGCACTGAAGGAGATTTTACAAAAAGTGAGCTGTCAGTGAAAAAAATGAGAGAATTTTAAACTGAATTTCAGGGCCCTATCTTACACCCTGTGCAAGTGTCACTGCTAGTTTCAGCCCGGCGCAGTTGTCATTTTTCCGCCCAACGCCCAGTTGCGCTTAGACCAACAAAGACCTGGTCTAAAGTATGCCGCAATTGTTTCATTGTTATTTTGAGGGAGCAGTATAAATATAGTAATGCGCGCCTACATGGGTGGGTTCGCAACGCAAGTAAACCCTGTTTACTTGCACATACAAACATGCATAAAAAAATTACTGTGAAATATAGTAGTGAAATGTGATTGTGGACATCAAGACATCTAAAGATGCCAACTTAGATCAAAAGGTACAGGCTATTTGTTGGTACCTCGAGTTATGATGGCTACAGCAAGGGGCAGAGCCTTCTCTTACAGAGCCCCACAGTTATGGAATAGCCTCCCAATTAATGTTCGAGACTCAGACACAGTCTCTATGTTTAAGTCAAGGCTGAAAACTTATCTGTTTAGCCAAGCCTTTTGCTAATAGCTCCTTATTAGGCAAAGGAGCAGATCTGGAGGGTTCTCGGGCATAGAATGTTTGGTGAACTGGGATGTTTGGATGCTGTCGCCCCCCCACTCTAACATGTTCACTCAGGTTTGTTGACTGTGGAGTGGGTGGCCGCCTTGTGTCCCAGAGTGCCATCATGTCCGTATTACCTTCTAGCTCTCCCTTTTAACTATGCTGTACTAGCTAGTCTTGCTGGAGTCTCTGCCTGCACTCGGCACACGATGTATATTTACCTTAACCATTATGTCGAAATGAACATATAACAATGTGTGTCTCTCTCTCTCTCTCTCTCTCTCTCTCTCTCTCTTTCTTTCTCTCTCTCTCTCTCTCTCTCTCTCTCTTTCTTTCTCTCTCTCTCTCTCTCTCTGTCGAGCCACACATGCTACTCCTGAGACACCAGTGATCCTGACTCCTCCTGCCCTGTGGACCAATCCATCCTGGTGTTATCATCTTTCATCCCCCTGTCAGCCTCCTGTCTGCATCGCCATCCCCTTTGTTCATGCCCCAATTTACTTTCAATTGTAACTGCCCACGTGGTCGGCACCTATTGCACACCTGTCTGGCCAAGGAGGGGTCTCCTCTCTCTGTGGTCCTCCTCAAGATTTCTCCCATTTTCCCATTCCCCTTTTGGGTTTTTGGGGAGTTTTTTCTTGCCCGCCATGAGGATTAAGTCAGGGGGTGCCGTCATATTTTGATTTGACTGTTGTGGCCTGTAAAGCCCTTTGAGACTGTAAACAGTGATATTGGGCTCTAAATAAACTTGAACTTGAACTTATAGATACATGTGATCACAGAGCTAATTATCTGATCAGTTTATGGCAATACACAACAGCAAAACCAGATTCGTTTGGGGGACATTCACCTGGCACATGAGAATGTCTGTCTCCTCCGCCTTGATTGTCTCGTTACTTGCTCTTGTCAATTCCGCCGTTATATTAGCAATTCGCCAAAGTGCAAGCAGAGGTGGCTTTTAAAGGGAATGAGAGATGACACTCTTATTGGTTTATTGCACGTTACGCCCAATCCACACCTATGAGTCAATTAAGTGCTCAAGTACAACCCCTTTAGACCATGCGCCATTAAAATAGCAAAAGTGGCGTAACCACGCCCTAAAAGCACTTGCGCCATATGCATTAGACCAGGCAGGCACTTTAGATTGTTAAAATAGAGCCCTAAATATTTTAGATATAATACACACATAGCACATCCTGTATACTTACAGTTTCCCAATGGCCCACACAAACAGTATTCAGAACCCCCTCCGAATTGTTAATACCATTGTAAAAACAGATAAAAAGAACTTTTTACAATGGTATTGTAAAGACCAGGGTTAAATGGAAATGTTTGGGGCTTTTTCTTGACATCTCTCACCACAAGAATAACAGAAAGATGTGCTCACAACTGAGTGTTAATGTTTGTCTAACATCCTCGGTACTGAGAGGAACCGAGAAAGTGAACATACACAAACACACACATACACACACACACACACACTTAGTCAAGTACTCAGGATGAGGCCAGAGCAGGAGACGGCAGGAGGAGGGTAAGTAGGAGCTGTGGGAGAGTTAAACACAGTGGGGAATAGTTAAGTTGGCAGTTGGTTGTTTGACTGAAATTGAAAAAGTCAGTTTACCCTTATTTTGGCTCTGGCTGCTTCCACACCTGCTGGCTGACCTGCTATGGACACCTGAAAGAGAGAGAGACAGAAACAGAGAAAGTGTGTGTGTGTGTGAGAGAGAGAGAGTGACAGAGAGAGAGACAGAGAGAAGGAGAGAGGGAGAGGAGAGGGGGAGAGAGAGAGAGACAGAGAGAGAGAAGCTCATGAACACTGTAGCACAGCACACCCCACAGCCACAGTGTAGATGGACTGGGCATTTAGATGGACTGCTTAAGCCTTCAGTCTTACTAAGAACCTTCTACTGAAATGCTTACAAATCACCTATCTGTTTCTGTCTTTTTTCCCCTCTTTCCTTTGAACCCTTTGAACAGATAAAAACATTCCAGTTATGCCGAATGGCCCAAACATGAGTCTGCAGGGCTAGTTGTCTGTCAAAAACACGTGTGTAAATATGAGTGTTTGTGTGGATTTTTGTTGCCAATACATTCACTAAAGTTGTAAGAAAGAGTAGAGCACCTTCATTTAACTCTCCACAAGACAATCACCAGTCCCTATCACCATTTTATTACAGCTGCTTAAATGACAGTTGGCTACTGACATTCCTTCTTGTCATCACTCTCTGTCAGAGCTTTCAACAACTCATCTATCGCTGAGATCTGTCAAGCAGCCAATCAGAAACTGCCTGACACCATATTCACTTCAACCAGCCAATAATAACCCATTTTCTCTAATGCAGCCAATGTAAATAGCCAACAGGAAGAACTTGTTACTACTCGGAGGCAACCTTGAGTGTTAATCTATTTTCAAGGGCCCAGAACAGTGAACCACTAAGATGGTGTTAACATCACATGCAGAGTGATACTGATATGTTATAAAATACTGAGGTTGCTTTGAGAATGAAATGTAATTTTGCCAATCAGACGGCTCATAGACATATTCAGCCAGACTTCCTCACATATACTTACCGCAAATTCTCACATACATCTGCACTGCATTCCTAGCTAATACTACAAATATGAGACAAACCATAATACCCCCTGCCCCATCTCACAGATAACCAAAATCAAGGGCTAACACATTGACATTCAGAAATAGAGATGCTTCTGACAGAGTGCAGCAGTGAGTGATCTGAGACTAACCTGGTTACTCTTCTCTGCCTGGTTGTTGCGATTAGAGTCAGGGAAATGGATATGACAACCTGTCTCCTCCATTACTCTCTTGATATTGTTGCCACCCTTCCCAATGACATGTGAGTGCTCTGTGTGTGACACGTCCATCTTTAGGGTCACCCGGTTGCTCTTGGGGGGAAAAAAGGTTAAAGGTTAGGGATCAAGCTTCACATATAAGACATCTCCCAAGCTCAGTGTACATACTTGGGGAGTTTCAGTCACATACATAAAAAGTTTTCTGTATTGTATATGTTTGCTGTATAATTCTTCTGACTGATGTTAAATGGTACAGGCAAACGTGAGAGGCTCCTCAAACATCACAAAGGGTCATTCCGGAGACAAAGCACAGCTGATGAAGTAATTAAGGTGTCTAAATAGTGGCATTAAACATATAAACTGTGTCTTATTTTTATTTTTTTATTATAACATTTTGTCATGACAGCTTGGAACACATGCTACCATAGATTTATAGAACGCCAATGTCAGTGCTCTGACTGAGTGTCCAAATGAAAGTGATCCTTCTTTTTCTCTCCATTTATTCCAAAACTGTTGCACAGCAACTCTTCTGTCTTTCTCTGAGTCCATCTCACTGCCCATGTTGGACACACAATGGACAGATGAAGGCCTTCAGAATTCTCTCTATGCAGGTTAAGACTAGCATTGGAAGAATGAGACAGACTCTACCATTCTTACATGAAATTAAGTTTTTTTTAATTAATTTGAGTGAGCAAGTCAAAAATACAAAAGTTTGCTGTCCTGTTTCACTGCGGCTGCTAGTAACATTCTACAGCAACACTCTCAGCGTAATTATACCTCCCTAGTTATAATTACATTGTTGGGAGCTGTCACCATAAGCAGTATAAATGAGAGGTTGAACTGATGTAATTAATAACAATAACTTTCATACTGTTAAAGTAAAAAGCTCAGTGCCCCTCCTTTTCTTTGTGACAAGGCTAAGTAAGAACTTAAAAAGTAGCAATAAATGAAAAAAAGACAGGAAGACATAAAGAGACAAACACCTTACAAGAAAATGAATTGTGTCAAACAGCATGGTGACCCTCATTTTAGCTATCTCTAGAGTGTTTCCTCTCAATTCAGTCCACTTCTAATCAACTGCAGCCTATAAACAGAGCAGAGTAATCTTTTCCATGGAGAGAATGCAGAACTGGAGAGCTTTGTAACATTCCAAACCAATCACTTCAGGATCACATTAGACCAGAGCTTTGCTGTGACAACGAAAAAAAAAAAAAAATTGTATGTACCTTTGTGTCCAGTACTGACATGATTCTTTCTTTAGCCTCTTTCACGTTCTCGTGTTTACCACAAACTTTGATATGTGGATCTGCAGGGGAAAAAACAGAAAAGAAAGAGATAACAAAAGAAAGAAAGAAAACTGTAATTAAATGCTTGACTGTTCCTTAGAGGTGTTTCTTCAGACAGCATTTGTGTCAATTTGCCAATGGAGACAGGCAAACTTTTGGAAAAAATTAAAAATTAAGTCAAGATATTCTATGAATATGCTATTTCTATTTAGATTCCTAAATGCATCACATTCACAGCCAAAACACTGTTCTACATATGTATGCCCCCCCCCAACCGCACAAACACACACACCAAAACATACACATACGCATACATAGACACAAACTTTAACTTGAATGAGTCTGATGAGCAGGAAAAATTGAGTCTAAGGGAAATGCAGCTCCTGGAAAGGGCATTTATCTAAGTTGTTCCATGAGTCTGTATGAGTACACATTTACACAGAAAGTCCACCAAGCCATCAGGAATTCACATTTACATTATTGCTCTAAAAATAGCCCTTTCCTGTTCATTACAAAGTAAACCTCCACGGCTTCTCTCTCCTGCTTACAACCCCCTCCCCCCACACACCTACCAGGCCGAGGTGAAAATGCAGTTAAAGAATGTAAAGTGAGCTGAAACACAGAAGCCTTGGCCCTGCAGAAGCACAACTCAGCACAGGCTGCAGTCTGAAATGCCATCAGTTTGAAAGCGTTGCTAGATCTCGGCATTCCGAGTTTTACGGCCGCTGGATTACGGGAGAAGCAGGGAGGTAGAGCGAGATCAATTCAACTCTCAGCAAGGAGTACCCAGATCACTGATTCTACAACCACACAGAACACAGAAGAAACATGAGCATGGGAAGACTTTTCACTCATTTTCTATCACTCTCTCATATACAGACAGTCACACAAAGAGGGGGCTTCCTTGGCTTTCCCGCTTGTGTTAGGGTAACACCAGCAGGGGGCTCTGTGTTTAACCCATTGTTATGCCCTTTTTTCTGCCATGTGGCAATCATTACCCGTGTGTGTGTGTGTGTGTGAGTGTGAGAGAGAGAGAGAGAGAGAGAGAGAGAGAGAGAGAGAGAGAGAGAGAGAGATGTGCACACGCAGTGAGCACACACATCTGTATATGTGTGTAAGGACTGTATTTTAGAATATGGTATGTCTGAGCATAATGTACATGTGTCACTGCACATATTCTTCTGTGTTCAGGTTTACATGTGCAGAGCTCTGTTCAGGGACGATTTGAAAGGGGGCTTTTTAAAGTGTGTTCATTTCAACTGAAGAAAGAAAACAAAGAGCAAAGAGGGAAGAGCCAAGAGATGTCTTTTGAAACATGTTTGTCTTGACAGAGACAAACTGTCTGACCTTCTTGCACCAAAACTTGGCAACAAAACACTTTCAAGCCTGATTTTATGTTAAACACAGTCCAAAAGCATCCATATGTGGTACAGAGGAAAAGACAGAGCGAGCAAAAGAGAAGGAAGATAGAGAGCACAGTTGGTGACTGTAAGAAACATAACATACATTGCAGCATTTCAGTACTAATATCACTAAAATTCAGAATATCTACAGCACAGTGAATGCACATGACAGAGAGGCAAAACAGAGTGGGAGAGAAAACACAAAAAGGCAGAAAAGTGTGTTGTCATTCAAAACATAGAGAAAGAACATGAAGACACTCTCTCACACACACACACACACGTGCATATATAGGAGGTATTTCTGAGAAACGAGTGTTTAAGGCAAGTTAAATGTAACCTAATTATGTCCTTGACCTTCAGCAATGTGCTACCCACCCACGCTCCACTCAGCGCCTACTCTCTCTAACTCGTTATTTATTCAAACAATGAGGAACTTAGTAATTTTTTCAATCAGTGTGATTTAAGGCATAGATGATGGATTAAGAAAAACTGGACAGACTTCAAAAATCACCAAAACAGCCAAAGCTTTGGCTTCGCATCAGTCACCAACAGGCCTTTGCAAGAGTAGCTTTCAATCGGTTCCAGCAGACTACTATCGAAAATACCCTTAGGGCTCTCTCATGGGAATCGGCCTTGAATGAGATATAATGCGCATTGTAAGCAGTACTACGTTAAGACAACTTAAAAGATTTGACACTACTGACTGTTCCCAGAAATTTGAAGACAAAAATCGAAAAACGACAGCCAACAACCAAGTCATTACAGGTGAACGCGTACTTCAAAGTTTTGAGTATTATTACTTAATCGGCTGACTTCTTTATCAACTTGTTGCTTCAGTATTTCACCCGAACAAGTTTTTTTTATGTGGGTTTAGTTCGTGGAAATTAATGGCTGAATCTGTCGTTGAATTTAATTTCATTGTTTTACTTTTGTAATGTGCGTGTGTGAATGCGCGACTTGACGAAGTTCATTCTAAATCGTAAAAATGTCGGCAACTCTTAAAGAACACTGAAACAAAACTACAATGTGTTTGCATTTCTTCTGTGGTTCCAAACAGCTTTCATAGCAAACGTGATACATAGCCTACACTGATTTGACCTACCTTCCACACAATATGCATCAGCAAGCAAACAAAAGCTGCATCGTGACGCGTGCCACAGGTTCTGACGACCAGCTGGAGGCGCACTCAGTGTGTCTTGTTTAATTTTCTTTGACAGTGTTAGTTGTCATAATATCAAATTAAACAGAGACGCTTCTGTTCACCTGCATAATCCAATTTTGGAAACAAAAAACAGCGAGAGACTAATGACCAATTGTTTTGAATTACTGAAGTACTCCCTCTACCCAGGAAATTAAAATGCCTGTTCTGTGTCTTTCATGAATAGCCCGAAGTGGGCGGTATTCATTACATAAACTACTTAAAACAAAACTAAACCAAAAAAAAAAAAAAAATCTTGGAGCTGACATTGTCAAATTGAAGAGACAAATCTGACAGATGTAGTTGGACCATCTAAGTGCTATTGAGTATACTATACACACACACACACACAAATATAAATATATCATGAATTATTCAAGCAGCTGTCTGCTTCTGTGTCTCCACAGAAAGAGAATTGAGATCCTGGCTGGGTGGCTAAGTGAGGGGAAAAGGGAGGCAGCAGGGATGCTCTCTTTTGCATCATGGGAGCTGGAGTCATACAACCTCCACAATAGTCCAGCCTCCTGCCTTTCTTAGATTTAGTGTATTCAACATCATTCCTTAGTCTAGTTTGGACATACAAAGACTGCTGACATATTAAATACCTTCACCCTGGTGTGATGGACAATATTCAGGCATACTGTAATTGGACCCGCAAGTTGCCAGTCAGAGATCCATACACAAGCGTACACTTAGTACAGAGAAAGAAAGAAGGAGAGAGGGGTGGACTAGCAGAAGAAAGAATGAATGCTTAGTTAAGTTGAGTAGCCAGGAGTCAGGAGTGCATTAGTAAAAGGCCACTGCTATGTGCTACAATGAATGAAAAGACTTCCATGAAAGATGCAGTCAATCTGTTTCACCCGAACAGAATCTGGTAAAATGTACTGTACTATGGAGGTCTTTGCATACGCAATGCATTTCACACTCTCAATCTGTGAAATGTTTCATCTTTACCTTATATACACAATGTATATGCGAATTAATAAAGCCATAAGTGAGGGTAAGTGATAGTTTGGCATCACATGAAAGTGGTGTCACTATAAACTGAAGTTAATCTAATCACATGACTGACTAAAGGATTACACTTGACATTCTGAGGAGAATGCATTTCTCTCATTGTGAACAGACACTATTTTCATTCTCTATAAGAGAATGTATTTCTCTTATAGTAAATGAACACTGTTTACCCAGACTTATGTTTCTCTATCCATCTACATGGACCTGCAAAAAATTACATCACACAGAGGGAGGCCATGTAAGATATAGGAACAGACACAGATATACCATATATTCATGATCATATTCAAATTTAAAATTAGAATGTAAAATTTAAATGTACAGTTAGATTTCCTCCATGTTTGGAGACCTTGTAATAAAAAAATCACGAATGTTTTGCATGCAAACAGACTGACAACATGTGTGTTTTTCTTCAGAAAGTGCAGATATGCAGTCCATAAGATAACATCAAGTGATTAGTGGACATTCTTGCACCCACTTTCCCATCTCAGTTTTCACTAATGCAGTGAAAGTGATTACCGGGTTGACTTATCTCATGTTGGGATTTAAATTCTTTACTCTCACAGGACCGTCAGCACATTCTCTTAATGGTCAACAGCTGAGACAATTAAATGCTCTCTGAACAGTGGAACTGGGTTCAAATATATTACATAACAATATTTTTGGATTCCACATCTGGCAAGATGGCATGCTGGGAATGACAGAAGAAAGGGCCATGCACACACACCCATGCACACGCACACACATCACAGTAGTGTATATCGAAATCAAAAACAAAACAAAACAAAACAAACAGCTAATACTGGATTCATAACATTACAGTCCCTTACTGGGACTCACACTTTGGCGACACCAACTTATATAATATGAATAAAATGTTTTGTCCTTGACATTTTCGACTTCCCAATATCTGATGACAAAAAAAAAACCTCATGTAAAAGTGGTTTAGAGATTGAAAGAGAAAACATTTTCTTGTTTTCAAAGTCAGTGATGCAATATTGGAATCATCACATCTGAGACTACTTGTGCAACTGTACCTTTCTTGGACTTTGCTCCAATCTTCAGCTTTGATGGCCAAGCAATCTGCGTGTTAGTTTCATCCATAACCTGCAACACAAGCAAAGATTAATTTAGACAAATGAAACATCCGAAAAGAAGGAGAAGTCATTCATTTCTTCTTGAAGAAGTTTTCTGACCTCATAGAATGTGTATACAGCAGAGAGCCTTGCAGTTCCAGATACACCATTTGGAAAAATGTTATACAAAAATTCATCACAAAAAAATAGTTTTTCTACATATTCACATGCCATAACACAGGCTTGATGGCTTGAATGTTTTGAATTATGAAGCATAAAGAGAGGTTCTTTGTCTGTAGTTCTTCAAGGAAACCATGAAGAGAAGAGGAGGGAGAAGGTAGAAGAGGTAGGAACATTCTTATTGGACAGACTCTTTTGGTTGCTGTTATCAAGCTAAATCTTGTATCGCACCCTAGAGATCCTCAACAATAATTAGAATAAAAGGAATATCTGTATTACCAAGCACAGGTCTCAAGGACAAATCCAAACCACAGTTTGGAATGAAGCCCTTTTTGTGAGGGCCTACTCCTGAAGGTTTCCCAGAACTTTCTGCGAGCACTCAGAGACAAAAATTCAGGTCACTGAGCAGTGATGAAAACAAAGAACAGCCTTGCTAAAGTAAACACTACAAGTGTCTCCAACAGTCTTGGAGCACAGTTGTGAAGTTCATTGACGACACCATCTCAAATGCGCAATCTTTTTTAATAGGTTTAAGAGAATATAAGTAAACTATTGTGGTGAAAATCTCTACTTGGAGCATATAAAAAGCAAACACACACACAGACACACACAATTACAGAACACTAATCTAAATTTGGCAGATAACCACTAAGGCTCTGCTCCCCCACCACGCATGCACGCACGCACGCACGCACGCACGCAAACAAACCAGTCTAAAAAATAATTTCAAGCTGTTTAAATGAGGCCCCACAAAAATATGTCTGGAGCTGTAACAGACACGTTTCTCACAAAGGCATGTACTGCTGGCTTCTCAACACGTGAAAAATGTCAACTGTAATTTGCATAGTGGTCCCTGACAAACCATCTCTTCATAACCAGTAGCATATGAACAGAAGTGTATGCCACTGGGAGAAGGCAGGAGCAGTGAAAGAGAGTGAGGACAAAAAAGGATGAAAACAGAGACAAGGGGAGAGACCTTAATGGACAGAAGCAGTGTTCAAATATCTAATGACAAAGCGAGGGTAAGTAAAAATGATGGAGACATGGAAAACAGAGGAACTTGGAATAAGATGGGGCAAGAGGGCAAAGGTAAGGCAAAATGAGAGGAAATAAGGAGTGAATGAAAACTGTGCGGGCATCTTTCATATGAACATTTTCTCTCTCTCCTCCAGCTCTTTCTCCGCTCCACAAAGGACAAAAAGAGCAGAAAATTGTCCAAGTTTGAGAATATCACAGTAGCATAAAACTATACAGAGTAACCACTACAACTAAGAGCCATACAGAGCACATTCATAAAAGCCTCTAAGTTATGAGGTTGCCTTAAACAAACACTAACCCACCACAGCAAACCCCCATAGAAAGAGAGAGAGTGTGAAATGGCCTTGAATGCCGACCTGTGGAGCAGACTGTAGGTCCTGTTGTGCCTTTCTGTTTTAACACAGACTGAAGTTTCTCATTATGACTGTGTAAAAGAATGGAAACAAAAATGTCTCACACAGACATACGGTCTCATACTGGAGACAATTCATCACACATGACCCTGTAAAGCTTAACATGACCTTGGCCTTGTTATGTAAGCAGTCCACAGGCACATGGCTGCACATGTACTAGCATTAGTCAATCTGTAATGGTTGGTTCTCTCCAGCCCTCTTATCACGCACAGAAGCTCAGGGTAAGTTTAAAAAGGCACCCCTCATACATGTTGGGCCTCCCATAACTCACTCATAGATACTTAGAAACTTGGATAGATATTTGAATCTACTCCACAAGAGTCAGATACCAAAACCTGAGGAAGTTAATGAAAAAAGGAAAATGTTTGAGAGAGAATGATTCCAATCAGTACGTGCAAAATATTGGCGGCAACTGTAGTGGAGCTTTGAGGACAGTTTGGTAATGTTCAGTCTGAAGACAGTTGGGTTCTGTTCAGGTTAAGGAGAGTTTGGCTCTCTTCAGGTTGAGGACCGTTTGGTTCCTTTCAGTTTGAGGACAGTTGTTTTCTGGTTGGCCTCCCCATAACAGACCCTGACATACATCTCCCATGTCACCTGCACTCAGACACAGATTTGACTGTTTCAGTGCCCTCTGTGGTGAGGTTTGGTCATGATGGTATGAGAGGGTTGATGGTTGAGTGCTAAGCTTTTCAGGCCCTGGTGATTTTCTCAACCTCACTAATCAGAAGACATAGTGAGCTAAACAGACTGTGTGTATATATGTGTGTGTACAGCAAAGCAATGGTATTTTATAAACAAAACATTTTGGCACAGAATTTGGAAATGTAAATCATTCATTATTAACACCATGCTAGCAGTCTGAATATGTGTCCTTTGTTCCCATTTAAAACTGAGCATGCTTTTTCAGTATTGAGAATAGAGTTAACTCAGAAGGGAAGCATTACAGAGTTCTTCTTGGCAGTAAATTTGTAATGTACAAACTTTTGTCCTTTTGCACCTAAACAGTCAATCAAAACAATGATTCATTACTTACCCTAATACCAGAGTTTGGCAAAAGGGCAGTCTACATTCATATTTCATTTTTAATGTATAGTTTGGATAGCTTTCCGCATCAGATTTGGTTGTTTTGTCTAAGACTTTCCATTTAAATTCATTTTTTAAGAGCTGAATGTTGAGCAGATTGCCAAACAGTTTTCCCTATAGAAAACACATTTCTGTAACAATATTTTTGAGTTTCACCCCCCTCCCCTTTCAGTCAGGCTTTGGCTCATGGCAGTGGTCTTGAGTATTATCTTTCTTCTTTCTCTAATAGCCGGCACTGGCCTTGCCAAACAGCAGTTCTCCAAAAGCTTCTTGGCAGTTCTGTTTTAAAAAAAAAACAACAACCCATATTTCTCAGGAAGTTCATTGTACAAAATGAAGTTACAGTTCTATAAACAGAAAACGTATTCTACACGACAGACCACATTTGATTGGTCCATCCAGCGTATCTGCTGTGCACCTTTGTAGTGCACCAGTGTTTAATGTCAAAAACCTGAGAAATGCTCTACTAAAACCTAAACTCTATGACTACATAATTTATAAAGCCCCCCCCCTCCCCAAATACCAAGCCTCCAATATTTTAGTTTTACAAAAGTACATATACGCAGCATGTGTTAAATCCAAGGACCACATGTACCAACACACAGCTTGAGAACATTTCGTTCCGGGTGTCGTTTAAGAATTTATTTTTCCTCCATTTTCTTGTTTATCAGTCTCAGGGGCCAACCTCTGGGGGTGTCTGTTTCTTGTCACCAAAGCCTTAGATTTTCGTTGAGTAAACGAGCAAATGTTTTGCTTCGTGCGAGGAAACTGAGCACAACTTTAAGATTGTCTGCAGTGCTTTTAAATCATCCCTCCACACTCACACAGTTGTTCTAAGCATGGAGTTCCGATTTTGAGGAAAACAGCTGTTTAAAACAAATGACATGCTTCCTTTTATCAAACCAGAAAAAGAAAGGTCGACCATCCTTTGTGTTTGTTGGTTTTCCCAGGGAATTTCATAATAACAAAATGTATTCTAATTTACTCAGTATTTTGAGTCATTTGTGAGTAGCACAATGATGCTGGCTTTGATAAGAGATCTACGCATAACTACATACATGATATATACACACACACACACACACACACACACACACACACACATACACACACACACACACACTCTTAAATAGATAGATAGATAGATAGATAGATAGATAGATAGATAGATAGATAGACAGATAGATAGATAGATAGATAGATAGATAGATAGATAGATAGATAGATAGATAGATAGATAGATAGATAGATAGATAGATAAATATAAATATATATATATATATTTTTTTTTTACTTTGGGTCCTTATATATGTCCTTATATCTCTCTCTGTGTCTGCTGTTTTTGGCAGAATACTACACATGGGAGTCATTTCAGCTGGACCACACACCATTTTTTAAAGGCTTTCGTTGTTTATTTTTATGACAGGACAGCACATACCTCTCAAATTGGACAGATAGTTTGGGGGAAATTAGGTTAACTATACTTCTAAGCTCTCCCTTCCCTTTTCCTTTGCTCATGAATGCGTCCTGTCACAGAAATGTACACATTTTACAATCTGAAAGCACATCAAAGGCACACAAGCCATTCAGTTACACTTAGACCATCATTATAAGAATGTAATAACAACATCATGGAAAATGACATTTTGATGAAAAACAGTAAGTGAGTGTATGTTCTCTTTTTCACTTAATCAGGGTGTGCAAAGTGAAAAAAGAGAAAGCGCATGTGTGTGTGTGTGTGTGTGAGGGCACTACTACAGTAATCAGCACTGCTGTATAGAGATCTGTTTCCTGTATCCTGTGTTGATTCAGCTGAGGAGCTCCGAGAGTAAGAGAAGCGAGGAGAAAGGAGGATTTGAGCCAAAAAAAGAATGAAAGAGGAGGAGAGAGAAGGAGGGCAGTTACTATATTTGCCTTTTCATTCTCTCATCCTCAGTGATAAACTATCCAGTGATGAAACACAAAAGGTCAAGTCCTCAGAGAACTCATCCAAGCCCTTTCCTGTCCAACAGTGCCAACAAAACTGTAGAGTTTACTAGATTCTCTAGGTAATTGGTAGTTGTTGCATGGGTGACACTTTGAAAAGAGAGTTACAATATAACTACCCTGCACATTGGGTCAGTTTTATTGTTTTAACACTCACTTTTAAAGCTCATTTCCTACAATTTTTCTTCCGATGATACTGAACTTAATTGTAAAAAAACAGGGGCAGTAAGAATATCTAAATCACTTTCATACAAAGACCACACTCAGTCTTCACCATGTGTATCTAAATTCACTCAGCAATGTTGTTTTAACCTCAATGACAAGACACACTCAAGTGTATTCAGAACATTTTCAGCGGTACACTTCTCCAAGCACTCTCTCCGCTACTCGCTCCAAAAGCTACTACCCAAAGACACTGCAGTTCATCATATTAATGTTAGGACATTTTCTTTCCACATTATCCCTCCTTTCTCTCTTCTCTAAAAACCATGCCAATGAGCATAAATTAATTTCAAGTCTGTTTATTCTTTTTTCTTTTCCCTGTAGTATGCTTTACCCTAACACAGCTGTGCGCTCCTGGACTGATGAAGCTGAATGGGTCTGAGTTTAGATGAGAGAGTATTTGGTCTCGTTTTTCATGCTGGTACTGACCTACAGGAATCAACAATGATTCTTAGACCTCTGTGCACTCAGTGAAGTCAAATAACAGGAGTCTGGGCCTTTGTCTGATCTGACTGGCCATTTAATCAGGCCTTAAGGCAATCTGCCCACGGCCCTACCCAGCGAAGATTTTTATCACTTGACAGACAAAATAACACACTAGTGTGTTGTTTTGTCTGTCACTAGTGCGTTTCCTAAATGTTTTGTTTTATCCAAGTCTAGGTCTGGCTCAAGTGACTAACCAAACAACTGATCTTCATTTTTGATATGAGATGAATGAATTTTTTCTAGCGCTACAAGAACATTTTGAAAGTCCTGGTGGGAACAGATTGAGAAACACTATACTGAGAGACCAACTGTGTGAGACCTGCACTGAAGCATCTGCTGCACAATGCTCCTTAAGTATAATGGTCCATAATGTAAACAGTTTCATTCTAATGGACTGTTACACTCAGGGAGACAAACAATAGAAACAGAGAAGAGTGATTGAGAATAGGGAAATGAAGAAATGTGAACTGTTTCACTGGCAGAACGAAATGATCCATAAAAGAAACCAAATGAAGAGAGAGAGGGTGTATACACTCACACGGTCTCACAGCGGTAAAAACAAGGATACTGGAAATTGGAAAAACATGGAGGGAATAACGAGGCAGAAAGAGGGGAGCAGCACCATCACACCCGTCAAACGGAAGACACACAGACGATGAGTAAGAGAATGAGTAAGTGATGCACGGTTTGAGGAAACCAATGACAACCAACTTAGCCACTGTTAACTGGTCAGCAGGGATATGGAGAAAACATAACAAAAACTAGCTACTGCCCAGGGGCATGCTGTTTGAGTTGGAAAAGAACATTCACATCATCTCTTCCTGTGTGTAAAAGTCTGAAGTCACATGACAATAACTTTATATGACTTAGTGGGATAGTACATGTGTACACAGGGATGTTGAAAGGATGTATTTTAGGAAGGAAATGGTAAAAGTATGCAGTTGCGTTCAGTTTAAGAAGATTCTCCTGACCACTCCATCACTCATTTTCACTTTTATTATAGATCCCCTCCCATGGCTGTACATTAACCTCTCTCTCTCTCTCTCTCTCTCTCTCTCTCTCTCAAAAGACAGTGTGGAGGCCTCACCATCAAAGAGCTCAATTACACACTTAGACCCCATTCCAGCAAAAGGCATGACATAGAAAAACCTTCTCACTTCCTGAGAGCACTGGCCCTCTGTTCTCCAAACACAGTCATGAAACACAGAGTAGCTTTGATGTGTCCAGATTTACACAGTGATACATGGTGAGTATGATCCAGTAGCTAACACAAAGAACCAGTCTCATGGTAAAAGAGAGGCAGTTGCCAAAGCTGAGAGGACTTTTGGCATTTGAAGGACAAGGCCCCACCTACATTTGAATCAAAACAGCTTTCTAATGGAAGTTATTTGTTTAAGAATTTCCATAATCTCCCAAGAATTGGGATTACTGATCCAAGCATTTAGATTCCTCCAAGCCAAAATTGGAGAGACATTTTGTCTAGAGACACAGAGCAGAAAAGTTAGATCCCTACCAACAAAACATCTGTCCATTGTCCATGGTTGCTCGTTTCTTGAACATCAAACACCTAACATGCATTTTACGACATGCTTAAGTAATCACTTTTCAAACTCCCCCACACACACACACACACACACACACACACACACAACACTGTGTCACCACTTACACATGTATTACTTCATCTGGTGACTTTTGGAACTTTTCAAAGTTACTTATTCACCTCTGTTCCAAACAGTGGGTACACACTCATAGATGGATGTAGTTGTTTTTTGAGTTACTTCATCATAGGTTTTTAATAAATTTATTTTGATCATTTTCTTAGATTTGCTTCTGTGTCATTGTTAAAAATGACATGTATTGAGTGAGATGGTGATACAGTTTGACAGTTTATTATCAATAGTGTCAAGAAACAATAAAAACTTGCCAAATAACCGTCCACCAACTGAAAAAGGCCTGACCATGCACATCATTCAGTAATTAATTACTTCATGTTTGCAAACCAACAGCAATGTGGTAAATGCATTCATGAGTTCTAAATTATATACAAAAAAATCCAAATTATATACAAAACCAGCTTCAGGACCTTGAACTCAAAGGAGATTTCAACATATGATGTCACTCTTCTCTGAGGAAAGCAATTTCTTGTACTGAGACGAAAAACAAACGTGGTAATATGGGCCTATGCTTTCCTACCTTCTGAAAGAAATCCTCTCCTCCATTGGTCCTTCCTTCACTGGCCGCTGGGGGAAGAAAGAAAGACATGATCAGAATGGTCAAAATTAGAGAGCTCCAAATGCACACAGGCCAAACATAACAGACTGGTTTCAATATATTTACATTTCTCTCACATATAACTTCACATGGTACCGTGCACGAATTGCCTTTAAATTATGAGACATTCCTCTGTAGATGCATTTGACCTGTAAATCTAAGTGAAGCTGTTTTTAAAAAAAGAGTAGTAGAACAGTGAAATAAAACATAATAATGGCTCTATTTGCTCGACTGTGTCGTTTAAATAATAAATAAATATAAATAAAGAGTAAATAAGACATTTCCCATCAGACTCCCTTCCCTGATACACAGAGCGGTGCAACGATACATGAGATCAGCAGGAAGAGTTTTTCCTGATTCACGCAAAAATGCCTCAGGCATCAGGAGGTGATGTTTGAGTTGAAGTAAACCACATACATTTCAAATACACAAATTTGATTACACTGTATGGTGGGTATGTTTGCACTATATTGTGCTGTAAAACAGTACCTGTATGTGTGTGCATGTCCTTTCTTAATTACATGCGTTTAATATTAGGACAATTGAACTAATAATAAAGAGATGATAATGAAAAATGAAAATCAGAATAATCATAATCTGTTATATCCAACAGTTCCATCTTACATTACTCAGCATTCCAAAGCTTTTATTAGCCCTCTTTTTCTATTTTAGTAAATTACCAACTCAATAAAACACACCAGAACCCTTGGTTTTAACTTGAGAAGAGAGCAATTTGTTCTGCAACTAAAAGCCCCCTTACAAACTCTGTTCTTAATACAGAGATTAAACAAGGATCTTACAGAAGATCAGATCGACAAACCCCAACAGAGAAAAAAATGGAATAAAAATCATTAGCCTAACCTCTAAGAGACCACACGTCATGTCAGCAAAAGCACATCTGTCAAAAAAAATCTACCATCCTGCCAAAAGCAGAATTAAAAACAGACAGGGAAAAAAAAAAGCTGGAACAAGATATCACTGATTAAACAGATAATAACAAACATCCTCCCTCTACGTGAAACATTCTAGCTTAACAGAGAAACTGAAACTTGCTTCACTGAAAGGTTTCTCTGAAAAAGAAGAGAAAACAAGCTGCTTATCTCTGAGCCCCATAATATTCCATCAGATCCATCATCTGCTCTTTGCCTGCTGGCCCATTCTGTACAGCCAATCAAGCAAGGACAAGATGATGACATCATGTGAAACGACTGGGAAACAGTATGAAAACTGAGGGAACATTCACTTCTGGCATTCTAGCACAATAAAACAGAGAGGGAGGACGAAAAAGGAAGGGGGAAGTGAGAGAGGGAGAGGGACAGGGAGAGCAAACTTGAGGATGACACTGTGTATCTATGTAGAAGTCCTACCAGCAATCTCTCTTTACATGTGTGAGTGCTACAGGGAACTAGTGTAAATCATCAAGCGGCCATTTAAACTAACCATCACGCAAGAAGTCAATGCAGAGGAATATCTGAAGCCTTCAACATTACATTTAAAGTCTAGGTTACCTAAGGACAACCCTTATCTTTACTTCACAGTGGAATTGCCTTCTTTAAGAAGTTGTAGAAATCCACCCCTGCGTTTTTCATGTGAAATATCTGAATCAGTATCAGCAAATATTTTTCTAAAATACTTAAATGTCTCTATAAAAAGCAACCCCTTTCAGTACCACATATCCAAAGAGATAGGAATCCAAAAGTGTTTGGAGTGGGCCAAGAAAACAGACTAACGTGACCTTTTGTGATACTCTCTGTGTTATCTAACACAGTGCTAGTGTTACTGTCAATATGAAGATAATAAAAACAGCGTATGATAACCAGTGTTGAAAACTTTGGCTTATTTTTCTGCCAATGCTGTTTGATGACAGAGGGCTACCAGTGTTCTTTTGTGTTAATATTAGAAACCATCTGAACTTACGCGAGCTACCAGGGTGTGTTGGTTACATTAAAGCATGAAGACTGTGGAGAAAACTTAAGGTAACTCCACCTCGCAACAATAAAACACACTCTGAAGAGCACAGAAAGGGAATGATATTCTTCATTTAGTTTGAGAGGTGAGCAAAATGTAAACAGACGCTTGGCGTGTCCTTAGAGCTGTGCCTGACAGCACACATGCCAAGGAGGACACCTCAAGTGCAGCTGCCTCGCTAAAACACACACACACAGGCACACACACCCTCTCACATACACACAGACAAAGAGAAAGGGAGCACAGAAACAAACAGAGGGAGAGAGAGAGAGAGAGACAGAGAGAGACAGAGAGAGACAGAGAGAGAGAGAGAAAAGCTCATAAGCAATTTAGCACAGCGCACTCCACAGCCACAGTGCAGTCAATGCATTTGCATGTGACAAAATAATTAACAGTTCAAAGACACTGATTGACCCCCAAGTGCATTACTGATGTGATCTCTTTTCCTCCCCAGAGCCCTCTGACTCAGAGGAATCAACCAGTGCTGCTGTACAATCCCAACTCAATCCCAGTTCAGGTGCACAAATCAGACCAGAGTGCTTCCAGCACACCAGTCCAATGCATTAGGCCAAACGTTCTGCGCGTTCCAATGGATAAGCCAGTCTTGTGAAAATCTCTCCGGGGCTGACTTTGGAGGATGTACTGACATCAGACACATTTGTTGATACTGCAAGCCCTGAAAGCACATCAGGTTTCTTCATTAAAAAGTTTTACTAAAGTCTTTCTGTCTCTCTTTTTTCATTTCTCTTTGTATTTCTCTCATACATACACCACTGCACCACTGACTCAGCGTAAGTCGAAGAGGAGTCATAATTTACGCATAACATACACAGTACACATGAATAAATGCATCTTTCATGCAATCCAAACTCTGCCTCCATTTGAAAAACTTTTCTAACCCATATATTATATTTAGTCTGAGGATAAAGAAGGCTGGGATACCACAGAGATCTCTCTCCCCTCTGCTGGCGATGCAATGCCCCATACTAAACATTTCAGTGCCCACAGTATAAGCAGTTAAGCAAGAGACAGTGCTATTCTTTTACCTTGGTCAATCGTGGGGATAAATGTACTATGTTTTAGCTTGATGTATATCCAGTGTAGCAGACAGTCTGCTTGTGAAGCATGTTTAATTAAAAGCAAGTGCAAAATGAAAAGAAACATGGGAGGACAAACACAAACACACATGTGCACACACACACACACACACATGAATACACACGCATGCACACACACACACACACACACACACACATAAATACATACGCACACACACGCACACACACGCACGCACACACACACGCGCGCGGGCACACACTTAGTCCAGAACTCATGATGTATCCAGAGGAGAGGACAGCAGGAGTGGGGTAAGCAAGACAGACACACACAGACACACAAAGTGAGACAAAAATAAATCAGAGATAAATTTCATCTACTCTGAACTGGCAAATTACATTACATTATTTGAAGACTCATTAAATTAACTACTTTCCTTTAATTCAATTCAGTTTTTTCCTCATGTGTATATTTGTTTTTGTGAACTGATGCAGAATAGATTTGATCTGTCTAATAACCATCAGATGAAAGAGACTTTCAGTGTACATAGTGGTTGAGTTTGATAGTATAACCAAGCCAAACAGAACAGGCAATAATAAACACTGAATAAGGTTGTGGAGTCAATAGTGTGTGTGTGTGTCCTTCCATGTCTACATACAAATCAGCAGCTTCATAAGCTCTACATTATCCTATGAGAAGTTCTGCATGTGTATTCAACAATAATTATTATTGTTGAATACACATGCCATTCGAATTAACCACTCATGAAATGAGACCGCAAGCCTTTCAAACATCTCTCATAAACTAGACACCCTCCTGAAGGAAGTGAATGAACTAAATTAGGATTTGCAAGGACCACTATCAAGCCATATGTGTCAAAACAGTTTTCCGTTCTCTGTCCCTTGTTATGGATCCATTTGACAGCTCTGATAATTCATATATTTTATAAGCAACTACAGAAAACATAGATCATTATTATATCATCTCTCATTCGTGTCAAATTGGGCAAAAAAAACAAGAAACCAGTTACAAGGCCAGTAGCAACTGAAGGAACAGAACAAACTTACTCATATGCTAGGCTTAGATATGTACAATTATACATAAGTATATGCACTCAGGCATACGCAAAAATTTATGTTATAATTCTCCTCCAGTCACTCACACGCGCACATAAGCACGCTGACCTACATTCACATGTACACACACATACACACACACACAAAGACTGAGAAAAAAATAGCAAACCACAAACCAGAGAGAATGTGAATGTGAAGCGTGTGTGAGAGCAGTGGTTGACTGGGAGAGAAGTAGAAAAGCAGGAATAACTTTTCAGTTTCTTTTGCAGTTCTGGGCCTAAGGATATGAGTCAGGATGGACAGAACAGGGCCCCGGATAGAGCCATCCGACTCCCGCCCTCTCTTCCAATCCTAATGAAAGGCAGCTTTTTCCACACAGTAAACCTACAAAGCTAACCAAAATCTCCAAGCCTTCATCACGCTCTGTCTGTAGGAGGAATTTGTCTTGTAAGCAGGTTGTGGATGATTGTTTAATTACATCAATATGTTTCAAATCCGTTTATGTCAGATACAGGGGCAGCTACACAGGACTCAGACTGAAACACTGACAGACAGCGCAGGAGACAGAGGTTATGATGAAAGAAAGACTGGTGCCATTTTATTACCATTCAGTTTTATTAAACATCATGGAAAAATTGCCTTTCATGAAAACTATACTGTTTCTTTTGTATTGTATATACTATGTGAAAAATCATTTCAACCCTTAGCAGTATTTTCTGAATGTTTATGGTTTTGGAAAGTCTAAATAAAGATGTCATGATCTGTTTTGCACACAATCACACTCGCACCCGCATTCACACACACACACACACACACAAACATAAACACCCACTCACCCAAACACCCACACACACTCACCCAAACACCCACCCAAACACACACACACACTTCAGATCTGAAGCAACAGGCTGGTGTTTCCCTGGCAACACTACAGTTGTGAGCAAGCCTAAAGCACATTCCCCAAAACAGAGCTCACTTCCTGTCCATGCAAGCACTCACACACAAACATGCACACACATGGAGAAACACACAAAATTAGCATCTGTACTCACACAGGCATGCACAGAAAATATAAGTACATGCAGACCCAAGGCATTAGACAAATAGACATAGACATGGAATACATAGACATCCTACATAGACATAGACTAGAGACAAATACAATAAATATGAAACTGCCTGAGTGCAAAAACTAAATATATACCCATTTTTAATTTAAAAAATAGCCCTTGTTATCTCAGCAGGGTTGTACCTTATATTAAATGAACAAGGGTGATATGAATCCAAAATCCATTCAGAATATTCTATACTGCTCACCTTCTGTTTTTATATTTCACTATAAAACATACAGTATTAAAATAAAAACAGGGTTCCAGAACGTTCTGCCATTCAAGGTTTAGGTGAAAATCACAGCCTTTATGTATCTGATCTCAAAATGATTTCCATATGTTTCCTACTATTCCTGTGTCTAATGGAGAGCACACATACCAAAGCCAAGCACAGGATCTCTCTCTCTCTCTCTCTCTCTCTCTCTCTCTCTCTCTCGCTCCCTCTCTCTCTCTCTCTCTCTTCCTCCCTCTCTTTCTCTTTCTCTTTCTCTCTTTCTGTGTGTGTGTGTGTGTGTCCTAATTTTACTACACCTGAAACCAATGAACTTGGCTTAACTAATGGGAACTGCTGTGGCATTTAAATTAATTAATTAATTAATTTATTCAGCTTGGTGTGGCAAATTCATAGGTAAAACAACAAACCCACACACAATTCTTTCCACTCATTTCTTTGTAAATATCAAAGTCATAACCTACAAGTTATACTGTTCCCCACCTCACACCACCCTTACATCTGCCCTCTACAACACACTACTGACTGGAGACAGATGGCTATGAGCAAAATTGTAAAATGCGTATTAAAATTAAGCTTTTTCATTCCTTGAATGTCATATTATGATTTGAAACAGCTATAATTTTGGGAGTTTGTAGACATATTTGGACGTTAAACGTTGTATGACCATCTACTCTCTCAAACTGATTTACACAAGTTTCCTGGAAAGGGGAGAAGCCAGAAGTGCCTTAACCGACAATAAAACCTCATACACAAACATACACCCAGACAATAGAGTCATTATCAGTAAACGTCTGGGTAGTTCTGCCCACTCATGAGCAAACTCACACCATCAACACTCTCTAAACCAAAGAAAACGTCTCCATATGGTACAACTGAAGACAAATCACAGAACATAAATGATCAATCATTAAGAAAAAATAATAGATTCCCATTGAACTAATGAGAGATGATAGAAAAGAACAAATCTAAAATGGAATTTCAAGATGATCCAAGAATAACAGCCCTCCTGTATGTGTGTGTGTGTGTGTTTCTTTGTGTATTTGAGATAGCTCAATACATCCTGTTTGTTTAAAAGATCCAATAAAAAGGGTTCATATATGGTTTCACGGTTCATATAATGCAGTCAGTCATCCTGAAACACACTTTGACCAACAGATCAAAGGTGAGAGGTGAAACCACACACAGCATTCTCCACAGACATCAGCACATCCAACCCAAGATGTCTCTAAAACACAACTCTGACAATTAAGTAACAGATGTCTCAAAACACACACACACACACACACACCCACACACCCACATGTGGCAGAGAAATGGAGGGATGGCAGCCGATTTCATGAGTTTCCAGGAAAAGGCAGTGATGACATGCTGCTTTGAGGAATGTACTTTTCTGCAACGATACACAGCCAAACCCATAGAGGAGGAGAAACAAACCTGACACCATGGCCATCCCTCTGTCAGTACTCTCTTTCTTACGAACTCACACTTGCTAAGTTTTTCTTGTACCTCTCTAACAGTCGGTCAGAAACTCTGTGACTCATATGTCTTTTTATAACGTCCTCTTGTCTGCTCTTTACAAATTACTTCACACTGTCTCATTTGTGTTTTCAATCTGGTCTCTCTCTCTCTCTCTCTCTCTCACACACACACACACAAACAAACACATGTGCAGATGCACACATGGGGTTACCTCACTACAGGTTTTTAAAAAATTGTTAGTGTCACAGTGGCCCCTGACTCATTATCTAATAAAACTGAGTGGGGAAAATAATGATATGTATGGTACGAATCTCATTACTCATCTAAACATAGAAATACTGAACAGAAAACCACCTATACTGCCAACTTCTGATACTGTGAAAATCTTCCATTGTGGAACAGAAAGGGCCAATGTTCATTCATTCATTCATCTCTGATTTTGATGATCATGACAGCTGACTTAAAAACAAATTTTCAACTGTCATGATGACATTTGACTTATGATGGTTTGTTAAAGTGTTGACTAGATCTCTCATAATTTCCCATGCAGATGGTGCTTGTTTGGCTTCCTGAGGCAATAGGGCTGATGTCATTCTGTTTAAATAAGTATATAAGATAGGAGGACACTCCTAGAAGCCCAGCCATACAGAGGTTTGAATGATTGGTGACTACAGCAGTCTGTTTAGTCTGGACTAATATCCTGCGTAGGACAGAGACACATGCTAACATTAGTCTAACGCATTTCTTTCTCTCTCTCTCTCTCTCTCTCTCTCTCTCTCTCACACACACACACACACACACACACACACACACACACACACACACTCCACCTGCTCTGCCCTCTTTGTAATTATTTTTTAGACGTAGAGAAAATGTTTTTTGTGAATAGACACTGCATTCTCAGCAGTGGCTCCTGCTGGCCGAGTCAGGTATCAAACTATATCCACAGGAAATTAAAACTGTTTCCATCACAATTTTTTTTTTTTAAAAATATAACACCTAAAAGATACTTGTCTGCTTGAAAAGTATATCTGTCTTCAAAAGGCGTTCTTATACTCATTTGCTTGAATATCTTCTCAAGGTCTTCCATGTACGTAAAACAGACGTGGCTTGACAGGCTGAGGTCATTGGTACATTGGCATGTTGGGAAGTGAAACGTTTCTTCCCATACGATGGTACGCACAACTTCAGTAGGTTTAACCAAAATGATCTCATTAAAGACAGAAAGTCTGGTGAGGTGGACAAAATCTACTTTTCAAAGCAGAAACTTTAAAAAAGTATTTGTTTTTAGACTACAGCTCAGAACAATTATAGAATGATCAAACGGATTATCATTAAGTAGAATATTATTTTTAGGTAATGGGTTCTAGTGACAGATGGAGATGGAGGAATTTGAGGTGATGAGATGTTAACTTGATTTCCATGCCAAGTGGACTACCACTCTGAATCCAGGGGACCTCTGGAACGAATAAACGCCCTACAACTTTTCATGGTTCACCTAAATTCATCCATGTGGCCAGGAAATGTTTAATTAATTTCCAATTCCCCGGCTCTGTATTGTTCAGTATGGAATATTTATGTACCTAGTAACATGACCTCCAATTTCTTGCGATCGACACGAAACCTTTCCTCGCTCCACTCCGGGTCGGTCGAAGCAATGGGTCCTGCGTAATCATCCTCGGACACGGGGACGGGAGAATCAGTACTCCGTTCACTGTTCGAGCCTTGGTCCGACTGTTGCAAATATCCACTCAAAGGGTCACAATTAGCGGCCATTGCGTTACGAGGAACCGCTCACTGAAACCTCTCTATTCCAAACGTATTCAAAGCAGAGCTGAGATTTTCTTTCCCAAATAAGAAACTTCCTTCACTCTACCCATTTGTTGAATAAAAGACAAGAATCATTTTCATCTGAGGCTGAGGCTTGCCAATAGATCGTTTCTTGTCCGCTTAAAGCCTTCTCCCCCGACGGCGTACTGGACCCATTCCCCTATTCCCTTCTCCACCAGATCCAGAACACATAAGTTTAAGGAGCCAGATGAAATCTCTTGGGAACGTTCACGTGCTAAAATCACCGCCCACTCTCCTCCCAAACTTTTCAGAATGCGCGTCTGGAGTCAAGAAGTTGCTGCCAACTTAAACGAGATCATACATTCAAGGTTCAGTTAACGGATTTCAAGGTAAATATCGCCTGGAGTACTTTGCATATCGAGATCTTTTTAATTCTGATGTCCCCAAATATAACCCATACTGTTGTTTTTATGAATTTTTCATTATGTTGCATTGTACTTCAGACATAGTAATGAATTTATACTTCAGACTGGGCAACTTTTTAGAGTCCCTTTGATTCTTTTTGCGATGACCGCAATATCTTATCTAAAAATCTAAGATCAGTAGATTAGGTAAAGAATAAGACAGGAGATAATAGGGATTAAAGGAAACAATGAATAAAAGTATTCTCCAAGTTTGAGTCAAAACTAATTTTTTCTTACATTATGTCTTTTCCGCCTTTGCGTCATCACAGACGTCTATGTGATTATGCAGCAGTCATATATATGTGGCCAGTGATGTCTTTAAATCGAAATAATGATTCAATACTGCCATCTTGTGTAAAAAGGAGAAAGTAATCTTTATGTTGTGAATGAGTTCAACAAGACTGAGCCTTAATAAATTATTGTAACAGTGGAGGTCTAGGGTGGTTAGTCAAGCAAAAATGCTGAACTTGCCAGGCAACTCAAGCATCAATTCATTGACACTGTCACTTTCCCTATTTGACAGTAAGATGCCTTTTGTCTGTCTGGAGATCCACAAATTTAGATTGATTTTACATATAATTATTTGCAATCATAACAGAGTAGATTAGTATCCTTTAATTAAACAGAAAAAAATGTCTACAAAATATTATCACTAAACAAAACAGACAACAGGACTACTGTTTCACTTTTTTTAATGCAAAACAATAGAAATACTTCCAGTATAGTTTTTATACTATACAATAAAAATCTCTAAAAGAAAAGAAACGTGTACCTATACTATGGGAAAATAAACAATTGCATTTTTTACTACTTGATGGCTCACTTAAGTAGTAGGTGAATAATAATTTATATTTTATTGTTTTTCGTAAACAATGAAAAAAAAGAATATGCTTCAATGCATAAACCAGCAAGTTTGGGGCAGAGGGTTTCTTTTTGAAAAGAAAAAGAAAAAGAAAAAAAAAAAACTCCTCTTGATTCAGTATGGATAATGGGTGTTTACAGTACATTTGTGGTCAACATTATCACCCACATTCATCCGTTATCATTCCATCCCACTCTGTTACATTGCATACTTCTGAGTCCAGTCTCTGGCTAGCCTGTTGTACCTGTGACAAAAAGGACAGCGGGTTCAGGAGATTAGAATAATCTAGTTGTAAAAGAGCACCAATCTAAAAAAAAAAAGCACTGATGAAACAGAACCATGAAAATGATGAAGAAGTGGGAGGAATGTGTTTTCCCATTTAAAAGTGACTGGTAAAAACAATTAATTACACTTTGTGATGGTCACTTACTTGTCCTTGTCTGACTTGTAGATATGTGCAATATCTGGAACTAAGGGATCATCAGGATTGGGGTCACATAGCAATGAACATATGGATAATAACACTGGAAGACCAAGAAGAGACTGGTCAGTGAGAAAATACATCAACTCCTGAGCAAACAACTGATTTTTGATGGAAACACATAAAAAATATATATATATATAAATAAATAAATAATAATAATAATAAAAAACATATATCAGATTTACCTTTGGATACTGTTAGAGCAGGGGACCACTGAGATCTCAAGATATCCAGACAAATGCTACCGTTACTGTTGATGTTTGGGTGGTATATTTTAGTTGTGAAGGCTACCTATGAGGTAAAGACAGCACAGAGTGTTTCATCAAGTATAAACCAGCTTAAATGGTCAGCAGCAAGTGTTGGCTTTCACAGCCAGCTTTTGTTTAGTTACTTGCCTTTGGTGGTTTGAAGGGATAGTCTGTGGGGAAATGAATAGTGAGGAAGAAAACTCCTCCCTGATATGGACTATCACCCTGAGAGAGAGAGAGAGAGAGAGAGAGAGAGAGAGAGAGAGAGAGAGAGAGAGGGACGAAGAGAGAAGTGTTTTAGAGAGAGTCTCTTTCAGAGAAACAGCAAGATCAGTTAACACACAACAAATTAATAAAATTAGAAATAGGCAAAGATGAAAGAATATTTTTACTCACTGGTCCCATAATGGTTGCTTGCCAATGAAACACTGCAAAAGAGGGGACAGTGGATTTGAGAATCAGTCCCTGATCAAATCAATTTTGTTAAAAATTACTTTAAATAAATAAATAAAAAATAGGTGTTTAAGTGACTGCAAGTTTGATTTATTGTGTGACCTTTCATACATTATATTAAAGAAACTCACAGTCTTCACCCACTGGTCCAGCCGAACACTGAGAAGGAGGGTCCCGCTGTAAGTCAATTAGCTCCTGTGAATATGCAGTATGAACACATTTTTAAAAAGTCAGTTCAGAGCTCTACTTAAGGTCCCACAACAATCTCCAATATCTTTCTCTATAAACAATAACACTGATGAACATTGTACAAAAACTTTTTCCCCCAAAGTAATTGTGAATTTGGATATTTATAGGCAACCCATACATTAAGACACAAAAAGATGTTTTAATTGAAGCTGTGCCCTGCTAGAACGTTTTTGAGCGTGTGCTCGTATGACGTCAGATACTCCGGTGTATTCCTATTTAACGTTATCTATACAAGCAGGAAAATCACAGGCCCAATGATGCTACCGTGAACAGAAAAGAATAAAGCTTTTAACAATAACTCAACTCATGATCACAGTTCCAGAAGATGCCCTTTAAACGAACCAAGTTAATTACACTTCAAAAGGAGACCCGACAATAAGAAAGCAATACCAGCTATTCATTTGAAACGTAGACCCTAATGACATTACGCAATATTTTTAGAGAAAGATAAAAACTGTCGAATCCTAAACCCTTTAGTTAACATTAAATGAAACAAGTTTGCAAAACAATTGACATGAAGTGGGTCATAATGTGGCCGTCCGAACATAAATATGTTCAGTTAATTAACTACATAGTCTGTTTAATAAATAAATAAATAAAGGAACACCACGAATTTAACGAGTTAATCAAATAAAAGTACCCCAAGGAGAAAATAAGGATTAAGTACCACGCGACCAGTGTTGTTTTTCTTGTTACTAACGTAAAATATGAGTTAACTTTGACTACTACTCTTTTCAATACAACGGGGCTGGAAAAATAAGAACTTGTTGTAAGAACGTTAAGTAAAAAATGTTAAATCGACCATAGACAGAATACATTCGATATTTCCAGTCAACGGATTTAAAACGACAATTGCTAGTACACCATTAGCGAAGTCTTTGTTCTTGACATCGAGCGGAGTCCAGCTTTGGTTAGCTGAGCTATCTGGCTAACTTGGCTAACATTACAAATGACACATAACGCCAGTAGTTTGGTAGCTATCTTGGTGGTTATTAGTCCACGGTGCAGTTATTCAGGAGATGTTCGATCGATATAATAACATTCTAGGTGTCTATCGATATAACTGCTGACATGACATCAATCTCTAAATGAGAAGAAAATAACATTTACCTTCTGTATTCTTTTCAAAGCCATAACTACGTTCCCCTGGCTCTCTCCAGCGCAATACTGCACAACAACTGATCTGACCGGATATCCGCCGAAGTGCTGGAATCATACGTCATCCTGCTCAGACGATCCAATCAGTGCATTCCCTCGAGAAGGCTTTTCTAATATACCATGAAAGAAAGAAAGAAAGAAAGAAAGAAAGAAAGAAAGAAAAAACATTTTAGGATTTACCACATAGTTAGTATACCTCATAGAGGCACCTGAATGAGTTACCAGCATAAGTTTTATGCATGAAATTACTACAAAGATGCAGTGGCAAAATACACTTGCCGGTAAGAATGAAACTGACAGACAGCACACTGAATTACACTATTCAAGCACTTGTAGTGCGAAATATTGTGAGGAGAGTGGACAACTCCAGCAGGTCTAGCAGCGGGGCAGCGACGAAGTAGACAAGAAAAATCTCAACGATAACATCCAGCGTCACGTAGGCAAACTGCTTTGTGTTATGAATTAATATACTCCCCTTATTATGACTTTATGATGAACACATCACTTCACTGATAATAAAAAAAAACATCTATTGATATTATGATGACATGCCTAGCCTCAGGAGGGTATTTTCATGTCTACAACTCATAGCAGAAAAAATATTTAAAAAAATACTTCATACCTCAATAATATCCCTGTTTCACAAAATGCTGACATCAACAGACGCTCATGGGTCTTATTTTAATAACAAAACAAAACAAACAAAACCGCTGACCAAGTTAAATGTTCAATAAGGTCTTCATACCACAAGGTCTCTTCATCCACATCATCCCATCAGATTTGCCAGTTGTCTTGACAGGAATCTTGGCTGCTGCTAAGACTTGCACTGGGCTCTCCAATGCACTTTGATCTAACAGCAACATTTGGAGAAACATTTAGAATTAAAAACAAGTCGTTTTTTCATATAGTCAGTACTACGACACATTTCAAGTTTCAGTTTTTAAAAACGAGAAATGTTATGTGAGAAATGTTAATTTGGTGTGTCAAAGTGGAGTTCGAGACAGAATCCATCTAAAATCAAGATAGAGGCGATGAACATTTTCAGGTATAGCACCATGGTGCCCCCTGCTGCTTTGAAAGTCTAGTGTTAGAATAGAATTAAAAAGGTTAAGCCGTTTTGGAAAGTGCTTGATTAATGTCTGACGGAGAGTCAGTATGTGTGTGTATGTGAGTGAGTGAGCATGTATGTGTTATTATTGTATGTGTCATTATTGTGTGTGTGTGTGTGTGTGTGTGTGTGGTTGTACAGAGTTTAATTCACAAAACGTGTTTAATTCACAAATAAGTTTCTTAACTAATGCTCAGACTTTTCATTGAAATGCGGACACAATGTATGTGTCCGTATCAAAATCGTGATCTTTTGTCTTGTATAGTACGTCTGAAATATCACATTATTCTACCCTTAAAAGTATCGCTCGCTACTGTATTGTGGCGCTCCAGAGAAACGTATGGGTACAGTCTGGCGAATGCCGTCATTACGCACGACTACTTTGCGATTACGCGGTGAACGTCCGTCCAATCGGCTGTGGATCCAGAAGCCTAGTGAAGAAGCAGATGATATGGCAGCTTTGTGAGCGACCAGGTGGAACTTGCTTTGTTAATTTGGGTTATTCGCGGAACATGAAGATCTTTTAATGTGTAGACGGTAACACAAAAACCGTGCAAAATGATTTACTTAATAATAGTTTCAGCATTTTCCGGAGCAATCATTACGCTGCTATTACAGTTACTGCTGCTCTACCGGAGAAGCCCGGAGCCAATAGCTAGGACAGTGCAATATGTCAAAGCAGTGCCTGATCCCGCATTGAAGGATTACTTTAATAACCAACATTCTGAATTAGGCCAGCCGCAGCAAGACAATACAGCATCTATTATATCCAAACAACAAGAGGCCGCTTCTCCAAGGCAACAGGAAACGAATGTTCTCAGCTGTAGCCCCAAACAACAGGCACAGTCGCCGCCGCCTTCTCAAAGCGAGACCCCCCAAACATCCAAAGCGGAGACGTGCGATTTTCTGAACGCTATATTTTTATTTCTGTTCCGGGAGCTTCGTGACACACCGGTCGTCAGACACTGGATCACCAAAAAGATCAAGGTGGAGTTTGAGGAGCTGCTACAAACCAAGACAGCTGGGAGGTTGTTGGAGGGACTAAGTCTTCGGGATATATCACTGGGCAATTCTTTGCCGGTGTTCAAGACGGCAAAACTTATGAAGCCAGTGGCCCTTGATGAGGACGAAATGCCAGAGGAGCTCAATTTCGAGGTGGATCTCGAGTACAACGGCGGGTTCCACCTAGCAATCGATGTAGATTTAGTATTTGGGAAATCTGCCTACTTATTTGTCAAGATGACCCGTGTGGTTGGGCGTCTGAGGCTTCAGTTCACTCACATGCCTTTTACGCACTGGTCTTTCTCGTTTCTCGAGGATCCACTAATAGACTTCGAGGTTAAGTCACAATTTGAAGGCCGTCCCCTTCCACAGCTCACCTCTATTATCGTGAACCAGTTGAAGAGAGTCATCAAGAAGAAACATACGTTGCCAAATTACAAAATAAGGTAAACGTCTCCATTCAGTTAAAACTGAGCACGTGTGTCTAATGTTCTGATGCTGTGAATTTGAAAATTGTTGCATGATTTTGTTAATGAAACGTCCTTTGCTCGTATGTCAACCTGACACTCAGGTCTGAAGAGAATTTACCTCAGCGGTGACCAGTCAAGGTTTCTCCTTTTCTCAGAGAAGAACATTTTTAATATAATTGCTACCATGGCAACTTTAGTGAGATCTAACAGATTTAGTAAGTGATATCAGCGATGATATCATTGATTTGTCTCCTGTGACAGTATAGGCCTACTCATACTATCAGTAATTCAATTTCAGAGTTGATACACTCTCAGATGTTAAAGACACAACTCATAATGAATGGGGAGAATGCACCTGTTGCTTTTCTGGAATCTGAAGTTGTTGGTCTTTTTGACATGTTCAGATCATGGGTACTACATCCGAATGAGGCACAGTGGTGCCATGGCACCACAATGAGAAAATTTTGAAATGATTGGCAGATCTGTGTGAAAACAGAAGCCAGTGTAGAACAGACACACGTTGCATATTTCGAAACAGAAAAGGGAAACGGTTGACAGTCAGATTCTTGGTTCCTCCTGATTCTTTCTTTCACTTGTCCTCTCTTTCTGGCTCATAAACAAATAAGTTAGACTTGTTCACTGGATTCTCCTGTCTCACTTTAATGGGAAAACCTTTTTTTGGATGGAACACAATTCAAAAAATAACATGATTTAGAGCAATGAAGAACATCCACAGTCGAATATGTTTAGAAGTCGGAATTGATCTTTGTCCTATCCTGTCAGCCCCAAGCTGAAGTGTCTCCTCCTCTTCCTCCTCCTCCTCCTCATCGTCTCTGAAGCTTATTTTTGAAATTGGATACATCAGTGAAGACGGGCTCACTTACATTTCCAAATGATTCCATTTTGGGTGTTTCACAAAAATGTCTCTGAATAAGCTATGCCTACATTAATATGACTGACACAACTAAAATATGTTTGACATGTTCTTTGGAACTCATGTAGAGAGTAGTCACTAATGGACTATTATGTTGAAAATTAGGGGCACAAGCCTGTTTTAGTTATGTTGTAGGTGCTGTGATTTTTTTTGTTCTCATAATCTATAATAGCCCAGACTATTGCTTCTTTTGTGTTGCTATGCTGTGACACTGCAATTTGCTGTCACCAGTCATATTCAGAATATACTCTCTCTCTCTCTCTCTCTCTCTCTCTCTGTGTTCCTCTGGTTGACTGCACTGAATATGTGCAAGTGATTCTTCAGAGTGTTTTTGGGCTTCTGTTGGGAAACAAAAGCCTGCTGTATAGTGTCCTGGATGACCTTTGATGTTGACAGAACTGTCATTGACTTTATAGACTGGATGCTGCTAATATCATAGCGCTCAGCGTTCCTGTTGTTTTACCAAACAACCCTTTCATTGATCTGCATGACGTAATGTAAAAGAACAGCTTGCTAAATATATGCTGTTGTGATGAACTGCCTCTTCATCTAATACTCTTGTATAAGGTCTATCACATGCTGGAAGTGGCTTTGGGGGGTTTGGCTTACCCACGCAACTACAGTCTGTGTGCATCAGTAGTTCGTGACAAGTGCTGTGGCAGCATTTAACAGGAGTGCCCTCAATTATAAAGCACAATGACCCATGAGACAGGGTTGCCTCTGTAGGGGTCACATTGCTAGCATAGTGCTATGCCCAATATGGCATCCAGAGAGAGAGAGAGAGAAATTCATGTCTCAATAACAGACTTTCTCTGTTCTCCTTTAGTTCTGATGCTATTAAAGTGATGTGGTTATGCGCTGTTGTTTAGCCATGACATTCATTTGTTGTGCACTGTTAAAACGGCTTTTCTTCAAAACTGGATTGAATAACGAGTTTCAAGTTGTTAGACATACGGAGGCTTTGGTCTGAATTCTCATAAAGGGCAATAAGGGTAACACTTTAATATATAGGACTTAGTTGGCTTGATTTTTAATGCAGCATGAACATTAAAGTTCCAAGAAATATTTGGTTTTTTTTCCAGCTGGTGTGTTTGCTCTTTGTTTTGCTTGAGAACTGCAAAACTGCTTGAGGAAAACAAACATTCATTTTCCTCGAAACAGTCCTACAATGTATTATGAGAGAGTGTGGGACAGTAAACCGCATTGTTTCATTATAATGGCTTGTTATTTAACTGGTAAATCATAACATGATTGTTTATTAAAGTTCAGACTCTTATTTACCCTGTGTATTTTTCTGTAAGAGGGTAAAATACCGCATTTTCTCTTAGAGATACTAAAAACAGAACAAAGTTCTTAGGGAGCTAGCATTTAATTGAGGAGAAAGTCAGAGAGAGAGAGAGAAAATATAACTGTCCAGGAATAAAGCAGTAAGCAGTGAAATTGACAGTTTGTCTCAAAATGAAGACAGAACAACAAATTTTTTTGGTGAAAAAATGATTCCCAAGAGAAACATATGCCTGAGGATCTTTGATTAATGCATTACTCAGCATATTCCCTCAGATGGCAGGCTTGGGGAGTATCAAATGCTGTGTCAACACTGAGATGAGGGAACAGACATGGCATGGAGATCAGATACCACTCAGACTGTGTCTGGGGCAGCACAGAAATAATACTGTGACCTATGGTGGCAGTAAAGAATGGAGATTGGCCTTTAGTTAGCAACATTTGTTTAACTAAGCTCTTTTTGACACTTTGAGATTATGGATGGACAAGAAGAGAACAGAAACTGTAGTCTCTTGTCTCACCATTAAAACCCACATCAGTAAAGAATGTACAGTCAATTGTCCCTGGAAGAGAAATCCCTGGAATTTTGCAAAAGCTCATTATCCACCTAGAAACCATAAAGAATTCTTAGAATATTCTCTGACCAAGCAGCGTATGTTAGCTCCTCATTTGCCGTAACAAAGCTTTCCCTTGGTATTAGTATACACAGTAGGTTGTTTAAAGTGGTGGAAGAAGTGTCCTGGAGTTCACCTGCATCAGTGATGTGTAAAGTAACAGTTTGAACTGATTTCACCTCTAAATACTGAGAGATTCCAAAATTGTAGTTTAACTGCATGCTACACGGAAAATACCAGAATAATGACTGGTATTGCTCATCTTCTCTCCCTTTCCTCTAAAGATAATACAGTATAAATGTAACTTGTATAATACTAGTTTTTGGAAGTGTTTTGTGCAGAGGTTGCTTTCAGACTGCTCAGGGGTTGCTTTTGGGTGGTTTGCATGAGTTTGGAGAGTGGAGGTATAGTCGGATTGGCCTCATGAAGTTAGACATGTTTTGTGAAATGGTGGTGATTAAGTGATTTGAGATGATGTAATCTGAAACAGAATGGAGCACTGTAGGCCTGTATATGCACAGTGTCACAGATGGCCCAACACTGGAGGCTAAGTGTTGAGGGGGTGGGGCGGGAGGTAATCCAAACATGGGCTCTCTATCTCTCTTGTTCTTTCTCTCTCTATCTCTCTGCATCCCCCACTCTCTTACTCACTGTCTCTGTCTTTCTCACCCTGTGTTAGATAGAGTAATAAATATTCTGTATTACACCAGCACATAAGGAAAGATGAGGTTTTATTGGTCTAGAAAAGAAAAATATATGAATATGAGGCAAAAAATTGTCGCCTCGTTCTAAGATAGATTGAAATGCCTACCATTGGACATCACTCAAGTGGTATCATCTCTGCCCAGATTGCCAGACTACTTTTCATTAAGTATGAAGTAGCCTCATGTTCACTGTGTGTATGAAGTTGAGAGACAGTATGTTATTTTTGAAGATATCAACTCTCCTCTGGATATTTAACATTTTAACGAGGATGTGTTGAACATTAATAAATCCCAGTTTGGCTTCAACTGCTGTCAACCACCAGGGTGCTGCTGTCACTGAACTGGTCGCTTCATCTCATCTCATTTTATTTTTATTTTCTGGTTAAGCTGTGTGTGTGTGTGTGTGTGTGTGTGTGTGTGTGTGTGTGTGTGTGTGTGAAATCATCTGCGTAATCCGTAAAAGCTGTCATGACATGCTCTTGCTTCTCAAATGCCACTATCTTTTCACCAGACCTTTTAGTGCTGAGATGTTATCCTTACATTGTTCATGGACCTTTTCAGATGGACAGCTTCAGTTTGGCTTTACAATATGAGTGCATTTAAATCACATAGTACAATATATAGTACACCTTCATCTAGAACATCTTTGGTAGAGTCCTTAAGGCTCTCTGATACTTAACACGTGTTCTGTACCTGGGGGCTGTATTGGCCCTGTTGCTTAGTCTGAGGCACCAAAGGCCTGATAGCCCACGCCAAGATGATGGCCTGGATTTGCATTGGTTTCCAATTACGTCAAAGCCATCTGATGTCATGTCTGGACAGGTGTAGTGTTTGGTGTGTTGGCTGGAGGCAGCAGGCAAAGTGCAGTATTTCATACTGAGAGTGTCACTGGATAGAAACCTTTTGTGCTTTGTTAAAATGGCTTTTATCAACCAGGTCAACTAGGTGAAATATGCTTGGAGGAGTTTTCATTTCTCACCATTTGTGGTGGACATGTTATATGTTTATCATTTAAGTGTATGTTTTATAAATTTTTTACATCAAGGGAATCTTTGGTCCTCTTGTTTATTGATATGTCTGCTGAGGGTGCTCAGGTCTTGTGTTCTAGCTGTAGAAACCTGCTGACATTTATCCTTACCTCTCTATCAGGGGCTGTTTTTGTCTCCATGGTAAAACAGAGCATGCATGCTTGCTCTTCTGTTTACGTGGTTTGTGAGATAGCGGTTTAAATGATTGAGGTGAACAGTCATGCTTTAATCACATTTTTACATCAGCACTTTCACAGGAAGGAAAAGCACAGCGTCATCTTTGGGTTAGCAAAATCAGTACAACAAGCTGCTTGAAATGCTTGGATCACACACCTGAACCTGCTGTCACATCAGTCTTTGGGTAACTCTTAGTACAGCTACTCTCAGGCTTCTTCTAATGCCTTATGCTGGAACATTCCTCTGAATGTGTGAGCAAAAGCTTTTTCAATGGTCTGAAACATGAAGAAATGCTGTCCTTGATGGAACGATATGTGTAAAATCAAAGTAGTTTGGGTCGTAAAGAACTCATTGAAACAAAATACGAACTTGATACCATCATAAATAAGAAAACCCAATTCCTTATACAGAGACTCCGGCATAACCATTTTGAACAAAATGACAAATCTGGACAGTATCTGGCAAATCAACTAAAAAGACAACAAGAAAAAACAATCATACCAGTCATTAAAAACTCTGAAGGGAAAACCGTGTCCACTCCAAATGATATCTCAGCAACCTTTCAGTCCTTTTATTACAACCTTTACAAATCCAACTGTACATGTGATCCCTCTGCAATTCAAACTTTTCTTGACAATATCAAACTCCCCAGGCTAAATAAAACTCAAGTAATAAATCTAGATCGACCACTTTCATCAGACGATTTTAAAAAAGCACTGTTTTCAATGCCAAATAACAAAGCACCTGGAGCCGATGGTTTCCCAGCAGAATTTTACAAACATTTCTGGCCAACAATATCACCATTATTCATAAAAATGACCGCTGAAATTCAACATTCCTCTGTCATTCCACCCCATATGAATACAGCACTTATATCACTCCTCCTTAAGCCTAATAAAGACCCAACTCTCTGCTCAAGCTATCGCCCATTATCTCTCATTAACACAGACATTAAAATCATCAGTAAAGCACTAGCTATGAGATTAGAAACAGTCATCTCTTCTATAATACACCCTGATCAAACAGGCTTCATTAAAGGTAGGCATTCAACAAATAACATGCGCCGTCTATTCAATCTAATCAGTATAGCCAAAACCCAAACAAACAATACAGTCATCCTGTCATTAGATGCAGAAAAAGCATTTGACCGTGTTAACTGGACATTCTTATTCTCCACATTAGAAAGATTTGGTTTTGGGGATTCATTTATCCAATGGATTAAAATTTTGTACAACTCACCCACAGCATCAGTAATCACAAATGGCATAATTTCACAACGTTTCACACTTCACAGAGGTACAAGACAAGGATGCCCACTCTCACCCCTACTATTTGCCCTGTTTATTGAACCCCTAGCAGCTGCCATCCGCCAAAACACCCAAATCACTGGTATCACCACTCTGAACACAACCCACAAAGTCAGTCTATATGCAGATGACCTATTACTATATGCACAAAACCCTCTTACATCACTCCCAGCCATTTTCAATCTGATTGGGACATTTTCTGCCATCTCAGAATATTCAATCAACTGGTCAAAATCCATTATTCTCCCAGTTAACCAGGACCAGTGGAATGCTGTGACACCCAGGCTCTCACTAAACATCCCTACAGGTAACATTCGATATCTTGGCATTGATATTTCCTCCAACCTTTCAGATTTGTTTGAATTGAACTTCACACCAATTCTTAAAACCACTGAAAAGTGTTTAAGTTGTTGGAATAACTTACCACTCTCACTTGCTGGCCGCATAGCTGCAGTGAAAATGTCAATCCTACCAAGAATCAACTATCTCTTTTCAATGACTCCCGTCTTCCCAACACCCAACTGGTTTTCTACTCTAAACTCAATAATCACAAAATTTTACTGGAAAAATAAACAACCAAGAATTAAACTCTCAACACTCCAGGAAAGCAAACAGCTTGGTGGCTTAAATGCCCCAAACTTTCTCCATTACTTCTTAGCTCATCAGTTACAGTACATAATGAAATGGACATATTCAGACATGCAACAAGATCCTTGGCTTGAAACTGAACAGTCAGCTTGTGAAGAATTCTCTATTAAAGACTTGCCATTCTTACCCCAATCAATCAAAAAACATAACTGCTATAAGGTCATCACCATTTCAACAACCCTGGAAGCTTGGTGGAAAACCAATAAGATCACAAATCACCCACTTAAACCATGTAAACTCACACCAATTTGGAACAACCCCGATTTCTTAATCAATAAGACCGCCTTCACATTTAATACCTGGAAAAGTAAGGGAATCACCCACTTACAACACCTGTTTGCAAATGATAAATTCTTAACCATCCATGAACTAACACAGAAATATAACATGACCCAACCAAACTTTTTACAGTACCTCCAGCTTAAAAATGCACTAAAAAATAAAATACAACTTTCCAACATTGATTTACAACCACCACCATTAATAGAAAAGATAGCATCCATTTCAACATCTGAGAAACCTTTATCTAAAATATATAAACACATATCATCACCAAAAGAAGAAGCACTACCTATACCAATAACAAACTGGGAAAAAGATTTAAAAATTAAGACTGATCTCAGTTTCTGGAAACAAATATGTAGCAACATCTTCTCCATGACAAACAACTCCCAACTACAGCTAATCCAGTATAAGGTCATGCACAGAACACACATCACCACCCGTAGAATGCACCTCATGGGCTTCACCAATACAGATATCTGTCCACAATGCACCCTCAACACAATAGATTGTTATTATCACTCTTTCTGGCAATGCACACCAACCAAAAATTTCTGGCAAGCCATAATATTTGAACTCTCCAAATTTCTGGGTCACAGCATTCCACTGTCCCCGTCCCTTTGCCTTCTAGGAGATCTCACACCCATCAGTCATATTCACAAATACCACAAGATCATACTTGTCACCTTAACAATAGCCAAAAAAACAATACTCCTAAACTGGAAATACAGGCACAAACTTTCAATATCACGATGGCTTAATCTGTTAACAGACTACCTCTCAATGGAACGAATCACAGCTAAAAACAATAAACAGACCAAATTATTCAGTAACACCTGGGAACCCATCCTTGTAGCTCTGAACTTTCCAACAAATTGACCCCCCCCCCCCCCCCCCCTTTTTTTTTTTTTTTTTTTTTTTTTCTTCCTCTCTCTCCCCCTTCTTCCTTCTTCTCCCCTTTTCCTTTAATGGTATCTAAATGTTATCTTCCTGCTTCATTACTATCACTACATTATTATTATTTATTATTATTACTATTATTACTAGTACTACCATTATCATTATTACTGACCTTTCCTACTAGTATCATTGTCACTGCTATCACTTATGATCACTCAGTGTTATAACTATACCGATGATGATGATTATTATTATTGTTGTTGTTGTTGTTGTTGTTGTTGTTATTGCTGATATTGTTATTGTCCTTTTTCTTCCTCCTCCTCATCTACTCCTCCTTCTTCTTTCCCCTCTTCTTCTTCAACTGTACCATAATGGCTCTGTGACAGGATCAATGTGATGCCTTGTTCTATGTTATGTGTCCCATGTGTGTGTATGTATGTCTGTATGTATCAACAATTAAAAAAAAACAAAAAAAAAAAAAACAAAGTAGTTTGGGTATTTTTACCGGGCAAACAGAGAGAAAGAAACTGAGTGCAAGTTGTTGGTCAGAGTGAATTCAGCACAATACTCTGAAAAAATTTCCTAGCTAAGAGTAGCTATTTCTCCATGATTTCTCCAACAATAATATTATATTTTTATTACAATAAACCACAATTTCTGCAGTCTGATGTTACTACGAAGTAATTATTGTTCGATCCCTGTACTATTTGTAGGTAGGAGCAGCTATAGCAGCATTGTGTGATTTGTATTTCTGATTCCCTGGATAATATGTACTATGAGAAAGCTCTTGATATCGGAACCCTTTTAGCTCCCTGGCCTCTTACACTTTCAGCTGTGTGGACTCTTATGTAATTGCTCTCCAGACATCTGTTATCATTTCCTGCTTTCCCATCTCTTGCTACATCTCCTTCTCTTTTTTCCCTCTCTTACATTCTTTTTGGGCTCAGCTGTGCAGAACTTATTATTTTTACATCCGTGTGGAATTGTGAGGTCATAGTGGCATTTCTGCATTCTACATTCTGTTTATAATTCTGCAGTCATAATCATAGGTATGTCGTCACAATGGAGACAGTGGTTCGACTCTTTGTACAGTGTCATTTACTGTATGTTTAATCCCAAGTGTGAGCTGATAAAAGTGGTGTTATTGGCTGGCAAAAGGTTGAAGACAACCATAAACTGTGATAACAGACCACTGTGTAAACACAGTCCAGGCAAACTGCAACCCTCAGTAGTATCATTTTTGGTGTTTGACCTCTTTTCTTACTGGCCCTGCAGCTTACATAAGGCTTTCTCTGAAACCTGTGGTCAAGTTTCCAATTAAGAAATCTCTTGAAAGACCCAGTTGGTCATGCATTGTAGCACTGGCTTAATGAAAGTAGCCCAGTGTCTCCCCGGAAATGAATTTGTCAGATAGCCTACCTCTTCCAGTTACATCATGTACATTAATGTGTTCAGTACCGATCAGGATGTGCGTTTGACTGATCTGCTGGCTGATCCAGCCTCCTCTCTGTTACATTTTAGCCTTGTGATTGAACAGCTTCTGTGCAGTCTCTCACACAGAACAATAGATCTGAGAACACAGATCTCAGCTCATCTTTCTCAGGTGTCCATCACCTAAGCTGCTGGATCATGACAGAATGGACCTGGAGTATTTCAGTTGTCTTGTGGAGGCCTCTGTGTTGCTTCAAGTCATTGGCACAATGTGCCCCTCATAAAAGCTGAAATCATAGTTTAGCAGCAGTGCATTTGATTTGCTCAAGAACAGATTTTTTTTCTAAAATAGAAAATAAAAACCGGCTTGTCAAATAAAAGTATATGGTAAGATTCAGTGAGCACATATGCCGTGAGGTGGAGAACAGGTGTTTTAATGTCTTTGTGCATTACATGAATGATTACAGTAACAGTGACCATATGGTGCATCTCTTATAGTCTCCAGAGAGGCACTTTCAGGCCAAGGTGAAATAGTGTAAGGTCTGCTGTAAGAGAGTATGATTAATATGCTGGTGGTTTAAATCACTTCTTAATTTATTTGAATTACCAAAAAAGATCTGATAAACGAGCGCGAGTTATCTATGGGTGGATTATGTACTGAAAATTTTCAAACAGAATATTCAGAATATTATGCACAGCGTATTCCTGCTTTTGAGACTTTACTAACTAAAATGCATGTATATACATTAAATACTGTGTCTGGAAACGCATAAAAACAATTGTTTCCTCTCATAGCACTGTATATATTTGGTTACAATTCTGCCACATCTCCCTCTGTATAAAGTTAAGTATTAATCCATGAGAGAGCTGCAAATCTGTGCAGAACTTGGTGATTCAGGTTGCCATGGTAAATGGCCCACTCATTATTCGTAAAGCTTTTGACCTCCCCAAAACTAAGTAGCATTAGAGGATATTACCACAAACGACAGAACAGACACTAAAGGGTAGAATGTATTAACCTCAGAGAAATAATTGGACAAAGGATTTTTTTAAAAAACTCAGTATTTTTTGGCAGTGCTGGTGTGCGGAAGTTATTTTGTCTAAGTCAGTGAAACAGACAGTTTGGTTCAAGTTTTAAGTATGCAGTTAATAGCATTCTTATGTTTGGTATGTATATGCAAACTACATGCAAAGCTATTATGGGTTTTTTGCTTATTGCCATGATTTGGTCCATATTGTTTAAAATTAATGACTGATAACCAGTTAACTAAAAAAATGAATGAATTAATAAACTTTCTATTCAAATTGAAATACTTAATACATTTTCCGTAGCACTGATTCCGTGGGCCTTCTATTGGCCTCCTACAGCAGGACGTTGTAAATGAATTTTTAGCCATTCAGGTAAATTTGTCCATGATAGTTTGAAATGCCCATTGAGTCATCTGTTTCTTAAACAGTTTTTTTCTCCCTCCTACTCCACCTAAAAGCTAATTATGAAGGCAGGGTGAAGGTAGGCCAAAGGGGTAGCTTGTGCTGCCTGCATTATTAATGCTGGCACCATTTGTGTTGTCTAATGGTGTTTCGTGTAAGTGATAGTCCTTGCCGACATGGCCTGTAGTTGCTCTGAGACAAAATGCCAGTGTGTTTTCCAATTAAGCCCACTGACTAGTGGAATGTCTCCTGTCAGACTGCTGTGCTTAAACTGCACTGTACTCATCATGAGTCTGTCTAACGTTACTGACCAAGCCTTATTTGTCCTGAACCAGCGCTGCGTAATGCTGTACCACCAGATAAACGCTACCATCTTGGCCTTTTCTATAAATCAACAGGCTGTGCAAGGAATGCTGAATCGGTTCCTTTTTTCCCCTCATTTTTGGTCTCCAAACTTTTACCCACGGTGGAGTAATCCACATGGCAGAGGAGGAGAATAGTAGTCTTTAAGGCATGTTCTTCTGCCTGGGGTTGAAATGTTTTCATTCTTGCATAATGTTGACATGATAAAGTGTCTGAGGAAACTTTGAATCATAAATATGTTCTAAGTTCACAAAAACCACAGACAAATGGCTGTCGCAGCCCCTAATGTGGATTCGTGTACCAATACAATAATATAAGACTATAGCTACCATTACAGTAACCATCATCTGTTACATGTATTTTTTGTATCCTGTATCAACATTCTAATAATTAGATATTACACTCTTCATAATGCCAATATAAACACATTACTACACAGTAGGGTTGCAGCGGTATACCGGTTTCACGGTATACCATGGTATAAAAATTGATGGTTATCATATCATGTACATTTGCTTATTACCAGTATTTAAAAAAAATGCAATGGAACAGAGAATCTCACCTGCGTGTGCGCATCGCCTTTCCTCCTCGACTGCCTGTCAGACTCGGCAACTGGTGCCACAGACACACATGGTGCCACGCACACTGTGGAGAAAATGGCAGAGAGAAGCGAGACTGATCTCACCAATCTTCATCCCCTGAAAAAGAAATTAAAATCAGCAGTGTAGGATTACTTTGGATATCCCAAAAACGAATATGGGGTTATCCTCGAGGACGGATATCCACTTTGCAAAAAACGTGGACGCAAAGTGGCTGCCAAAGGAGGAAACACATCAAACATGTTCTTCAAAAACATCATCCCTCTGTGCAGATCAAAGTATGTGTCCCATTTATAATCTTAATCCCTAATGAAAAAACGTGTGAACATTTAAACATCGATCATAAAATGTGCTATCAACATCATTTTCCAGATTCCCGCTCCTGGCTACATCTGCATTGTCTGCCCATTTGATAACCTCTGACATACAAACAGACACATGCTGACCCCGATCTGACGCCATAAAGAAACACACACACACACACACACACACACACACACGCACAAACTTTCCTGGCTCGGTGAGCTGAAAATAAGTTAGTGTGTGTATGAGTTAAAGGTACAGACAGGGTCAGTCTGGCTGCGCTGTCGCGCACCTACAGTAAACTGTTCAATCAAAAAACTCTTCTGTTTCAGTCCTTTAAGGGTCATTGTTACTGACAGTAATAATTGTGAAATACCATATACCATGGAACTGTGATATTTTCTGAGACGGTTATCATCAAGTGAATATCTCATACCGTGGCAACCCTACAACACAGTTTAAATCCCAGTACATTTAACTCAGGTGATGTGCTCTCTACTGTGGGGTTCTGTGAAGTCCAGTACGAGTCTAAACCATGTAGCACTGGAACAAGAATTGTAGTAGCCATAGCTGTTGTAACCTTCTTCATATCTCATGATGGAGTGTAGCATTCAACTCGCAAAAAAAAGTGTCTCAAAAACAAGGATAAGTACTTGCAGTAAGTGGAAAAGCTTTCTCCTGTTTATCTTAGATGTGTCCCCCAAAAGGGCTTTGAGTTTGAGTGAAAATTGCAGTTTCCTTCCTCTGTCAACCTGGAAGAGAAATGACAAGCCTGATACAAGCAAAGTAATATGTGTAATGACTCTTTTTGTTACAGCTGCGTTCCTGCTATCTTGACTTTTACTTTTTTTTTTTGCATGTGCCAAGAGTGTAAAGAAGACAGAGAGGTTTGAATTCTGAGCTCCCACTGTTGCTCATTCAGGGCAACTCATGATTAATCATGTGTCTTTTGTTCAGCTGTGAGACTTCATCAAAGCTCCCATGTTGAAATTCTAAAGCTAAAATATGTTCTGCTTGGCCTGCTACCTCCAACATTAAATAAATTTTACATCAAAGGTTGTCTGAAGAAGAGGAATTAAACTGAAAAAATTTGAAACTCATGTGAGCTCCTACTATTATAGCCCTAATAATCTGTAGATTGTCCTCACAGACACTGCTGGTGTTCAGAAAGGACAGTGGATGCATCTCTCTGTTGAGTGTAAGTTTGTAGTGGTAGTTGGCTAAGGGTTATTTATTGATGTATCTAACTTAAATGCTAATATTTTTGGTGTTAACAAAGCTGGAAGTATGCCTGGAGAAACTGTGATTTCATTGCCCTTTCTGCATGAGTACCCAGACCAAAATCCTCTGTATTTATATAACACATTAAAGGTCAAAACAGGAAGACTTTGAGAAAGAAATTTACTCTTGTTGATACACCCTTGTTTAAAACATTAGACAATTAGAAAGAATTTTCACAATTCATTTTATACCTCTTTCAGAATGCGTCCTCAAAGCACCTCTACTGGGTCGAGTACCAAGTGTGGCATAAAATCCTTCCTGATATAGGACAATAGTTAAATGCCTGGCTAATAATAGTAGTTGCACTCCCTAAATAGTGAAGACTTAAGTGTGATTGAGTGGGTTGCCAGTACATCCTGGGTGATTGGTATTGCCATTTTCGCTTATTCCAGATCACAGTCCAGATAAGGAGAAAGAGTGAAAGAACATATAAGGCTCTGAGGATTTTATCGATTTAGCTGGTGATTATTTATTGTATCATGTGCTATAAAATCACCATGTGTTCCTAGTCCTGAGCTGATCTGCTTCCCTTGTTGTGAACTTGGACTGACTCACTGCAACACCACCATCTGATTTCAGACTGTTGAGTAATTTCACTGTTGGCTGTGTTTCACAATGTCTACAGTCTAATTCACAACAAACATGTAGTGGCAAAGCCTGTCTCAATCCTGACAGGGCAAGTTAATGTGTTAAAGGATGTCAGACATGTGTGTTTGCTTGTTTGTTTTGGTGCATAATCATGATTATGAGGGGCAGAGTCAGGATGGCCAACTTTAATTTTGTTGTTATGAGATGATGCTTTTAAATGGTCCAACAAGGAACTTCTTTAGTCTGTTTCCTTAGAACATTGGGACATGTTTTTGTCATCTGTGTAACCGTCACAGGAACTACTGCAGTTAACTTTTGCTTCTGCAAGAACCTGTTGTTCTTTCTTTTTCTAATTTCACTGTGATCACTGCATTTTTTCACACTTTTTTTCACCAGCGTCTTTTCTCGTAAGTGATAACCCATCCCCTGTTGCTCTTGAGGGTAGTGTGTGTGTTTTCAGTGTGGTTTTCAGGGAGAGCAGAGTGAGATAGTCCACTCATAAGTGTTTTCATAAGGTGGGTCCAGAGCTCTGACTGTCGATGTTGCTATCTGATAAGTGAATTTGTACAGCCAGCCCCAATGGTACACGCCATTAACCGGAAAATGCTATGAAACACACTTCAAATGGCCATATAATAACATGTAGTTACTATGCAAACCAAATAGATTTGGTTCCTTGTATGCAGCTTGCACTGTGTGTGTCTGTTTGTGAGCAAAAGAGAGAGAAGAGGAAAGATGGGAAATTCTTGTATGTTTACATTACCCTCTCTGTGCTATGAGCTCAGAAACACTCAGAAATAATCACAGCCCAGGCAGGAGGGGCGTTTCCTGTCTACTCTCCATTGTGCCAGCCTCACCCTCATTGCTTCAGTGCCAGCTAAACTTGTTCTTTTGTACTGCTCTCTCCGTCTGCTAGTTAACCCAGTTTAAACTGGAATGCTTCATACTCTAACAGTTACAATCATTCTCGCTATGTCTGCCCGCCAGAAAATTATTAAAACAGACAGCATTCACACTAAGCCTTAACCTGGGTTAAACGGTGCTGACCACATTTGATGAGAATAGTTTATTAACTGGCGTCTCTGATAACTTATTCAGCCTTTAAAAGACCGAGGTTGATGCAGTGAAAAGAACTGGACATATGAGATGAGATAATATTGTTTTTACCCTTGGCATTTCTGTTCTTGATATGGAGTTGAAATTGCCCCATACGATGGGCTTCTTTTTCCCTGAGAAAATGAACTTGATGCATTGAACTAAGGCCATCTCAAGTCTCATTTTATTCAATCTGAGGTGACTGGAGCTTGAAGAGATTCATCTATCATGACAAAGTGTCTGATGAAGTTCTTATGAGCTCCTTATGCCAACTCTTCTGCTGTATTAATAGTGTTTTGTGCATATGTACATATTTTATGTATTCCGGAGAAGTGCTGGATACAAGAAAAGATACACTCAGTTGTTGAAGATATTCACATGCTATTTAAACTGTAAATTTGATAGCGACACAGCATTTGGAACCTTCTGGAGCCTGAAGGTGACTCAGAGGGGTTGAATAGCTTTGCTGTTTTCTGTGCGTGAAAGAGTCATGAGGAATGAGGCAGTCTGTTCTGTTCTGTCCTGTGTGTTTGGTGAACTATAGCCACAGGAAAGTTGTTGATGATCAACCACAACATGAACTCTCTCATGATCCTAGGACCGGATTTCCTCATTTTTCAACTTTCAGTTTCACTGTTCCATTTGTGGGTCTTCATGAGTCTCACAAAGAGAAAAGGCATTTTTTTGGAGAAGGAAAGTAAGGGACCTCTTAATATAATATACACTGTATATTCCTGAGGTTGGACCTTATTGCTGCAAACTAAAAATTCGGTCAGGAAAGCTCTCTCTTTCGAAGAGACTTTTCTGTTTCCATGGTACTCTGTTTTTTCTACTGGTAGACAGCATTGTTTTCATTAAAAAGGGAGTTAAGGGATGTGTAGTTAATTAGCTTGTGCTAATAGCACATGTCATTAACATGATAATAAGCTTAGGTGAGCAATCTTGTCGTTCCTGACATTAACAGTAGAGTATGTTCAGCCTATTTACACTTGGTCTTGATCTGGAGGCAATAAACTCTCCCTTATCAGATTTCCTGTACAGCTCTGTGTACACTCTGCGTACATTATTTTTCTTGAGCCTTGGCTCTCTCAGGTCATCAAGGACAATGAAAACACCACTATTTATTTTAATGTGTGTTTACACAAGCATCTGTCGCAAACAAATGCTCTGCGAGAATGACCTTGGAAGTTTGGAATGAAGTTTGAGTTCAGTGAAGGCCAGTTTGAGGCAAAGTCTGCTAATGATGTTTTATCAATTAATTTTAGTCAGCGTTTAGTCACTAGTCAACGTTCCTGCCACAAGAGAAAACACATTTTTAATGACTAGAAAAACAGTACAACATTTTAGTTTTGGGCCTGTCTCTGCAGGATAGTCTGTGACAGGGGGGTTTTCTAACAGTTGTGTTTTGTCTCTCTTTTAAATTTCAGGTACAAGCCCTTCTTCCCATTTCAAGTGCAGCCCCCCTTGGGCTCCTCCTGTGACCCTGACCTGTCCATTCAGGACACGCGACTGGTGGAGGGCAGACTGAGGGTCACCTTAGTTGAATGTAGCAGGTGAGACTATCTCTACATCAGGTTATGACTGTGCCCCCACAGAGGTGAATGTAAACTCCTCACCATCCCAGGTATTGTACTGTGGTGGGAACACTTAAAGGGAATATCCATGTTGGGCAAAAGGAGGCAAACAAACAAACAACATCAGAAAAAATGTGCTGGAAGAAGAAACATAGTTATATGGTACACTATATGTTCCTAAATTCTGAGGGCCCTCAAATTTACTGAATGAGATCATTCTGAATGAAAGACCAGAACTGATATTGGCGCTACAAGGTTGTGGTATTTTCTATTTTTGCTGGTTTCCTTCCCTTTGTACTAGTGGTTTTTGACTAGGCTTTCCACAAATGCAAACCATATATATATAAAAATCTCCCATGCATCCCTCTGGTCACACGTTCATATCTGAGTGTTACTCTGAGTAATGGTGTTTAAGCTGCCATATGAGAGCACTGTGAACTGGTGACTGTGGATCGTGATCTTTGTTTTCTGTCCCTGTCTCCATGATTAGTCCAAATTAGATTATTGTTAACATCTAGCTCCTGTTACTCTTTTTGTGTGAATGAACAGAACACACACACACACACACACGCACACACACACACACACACACACACACACACACACACACACACACACACACAGCAGAAAGAGCCCTAACTTCAGTGGTTTATTTAATTACAAGCAGCCCATAGTAACCTAATATAGTTTAATGATGGTGAGGTGGGGGATGTTAAAAGGAATCTTTTGTTCAAGGTAGCACCTTTCAATTCTGATAGGCTTATGAACACACACACACACACACACACACACACACACTCCCTAATTGAATGAAATTTTAAATGACCTGGCTGCAAGCTGTTCTGTGTTCAGACACATGAAAACACACACACACACTCAATTTCGAGTTGGACACAGCTATTGTTGGACTGCAATGATAGCAGGTTGTTGGTGTGTTTGGAGAAGGCTGTCCATGAATAATGCAAAGACCTTGCCCATTACAAAGAAGGCCCAACCCTGGCACCACACAGTCCCACAGAACAGATCATTTTCTCTCTTGTTTCATCCATTCACTCACAGGTTGTGCTGGTCTGTGTCCTCTCTCATAAATTATTCAGATTTTACCTTTCATCATTGTATATACATTAAAAATAAGCAATTTTTATCTGTCAGAACAACAAATGAACATATGAACAAAGCAGTAAAACTGATTCTCCTCCAAAATGTTTTGCTAAGTTTTAAAACCTAAGCACCTGATAAAGAACCACTGCAATCACTGTACTCAATTTAAGTTTATATTCTGGCGGAGGGGTTGTAATATAAGTGATTTGTCGACCTCTTTTTTTTGAGCTGTGCAATATGTTTTCTGTTGTATTCACCAATGATTCCACTAGAGGGTGCCATTAAATCAGTATAACCGCCATGTGCTTGTCCTGTAATTAACATTGTACCGGAACCATGTCTGAATCACTATGAACACAGATTAAGATGTTCTGAATTGTGTGTGACAGATTTTCAAATACAGTTCCTAATATTTCTAAGTTATGTGTGTTTTATCCTTAGTTAAACTCTGGATTTTGTTCACAAGATTTTTCTTTTTCAGTCTGAATACATTTTAAAATTGAATTGAAGTCCTTAATCTGTCACGTGTAGACACTTCCTTTAAAAGCAGTGAGCTTTGTTTGGGAGCAGGTGATTCTTCTCGGCAGTTGCAGACCATAAAATTGCCATTCTGGACAGGTGTGTTTTGGGTATTCATCAGAAGGTGGCAGTAGAGCCTTAGTAAAAGTCAACCAAGGCTGTCGTAGATGGATGGTAAAGCCATGTGTTTTTGTTAAGTGGTCAGATTAATCTAACCTCTCTCAGGTATTACTGTCGCAGTTTTGATAATGACAGTCAAGTTTCCACTAGGTTCTGTCAAGTCCAAAGATCTGGCTACTTATTTTGGGTTTTAATCTTAGTCTGTGTCATTATACTTCTTCATGAAAGGATGCATGAAATCTACACTCTATGAATCTCTCTCTGTCTCTCTCTCTCTCTCTCTCTCTCTCTCTCTCCAGGCTTTTCATTCTGGGATCCTATGATAGGAAGGCATATGTGCACTGTACCTTCGAGCTGAGCGCTGACGAGTGGAGAGAGAAGACTCGTAGCTCCATTAAAAAGGTACACTTCCTGTGTCTTGCTCATTGCTGTGTCACTCAGACATGTCATATATCCCTTAATTTATATTTTATCATAATTTGTATTAGGAGCAGTGCTATCTACATGAAAACCAACAGAGAGAAGTAAAACACAAGGATCAAATCTGGCTCAACTTGTTAACTGATCATGGTAATAAACAGCTTTGCTTAGAGGTGGGAGTACCCAAGATGGACGCCTTAAGACTATATGTGTACTAAGACTCACAAGATTAAACACTTTCATTGAAAGTGGTAATCCATATAGTAAATGTTGTAACAGAAGGACAGAGCACTTTGACTATTGCCTGATTATGCCTGTTTACTTTTTTTGTCTTTTTTCCCCCTTGAAATCTGTCTGATCTTAATTGGCTAGTTGGCGGTTACATGAGAAGTGACACCAAATATCGCATTTAATCATCCCAACACAAACTATCATTGACTTCTTATCTACATAGAGACACGCTGGAGAAAATGTCTGTCTGTGGGAGGGCACAGACGCTGTAATCTATAATCTACTACTCCTTTTTGTGGCATTTCAAACAAAAGAAAGCCAGTATGTACCGTAAACCTTTTCTAATTGTGGCAATTTTGAAGAATTAACACTCTCCCATTGCAGCTTAGTCCTTCTAGCGGAAGAACATTTAGGATATAAATGTCAATGTGAATTACTGAGGAGCTCCAATTTCTACGATTTTACATATCTGTACACGACACTTTTTTATTCCAAGAGTGCTGTTGGAAGTAATTTTCTCTGTAATTTTTTTTCCATTACGCTGCGGTCACTGATTTTGACCTGAATGTCCGTCGGCCAGTGAGGGCCAAAATATGTTTGACAAACAAGTCAGACCCTCTTTAACTGATCCCAGATCTGTAAAAAAGTCACTCAACTGCTGCTCACCAGGAATAAAGGGGGGAACTCAAATGCAGTCTCAGTTTTGCTGAAAGAACATATCACAGGCTAACTAAAAGAATGGATCCCTCATGCTATGAGATATATATTGTGAAAAGAGTAAACAACAACAGACAATTATTCAACATAACAGTTGAAAATGGGTGATGGGTATGTTTCTGTGTGTGCTTGCTAAAATGACCAAATGCCAGAAATGGTGACTTTTTTGACAATCATGCTGATGGTCAGAAGTGTTTACATTTCAGCAGTATGTTTTGAAGAACAAACTACACAATTGAATAAGGGACTGTCTTACGTTAAACTGTAGATACCATCTGTTTGTTTGATACTAATTAAATCAAATGAATAGCACTTTCACTTCTAATGTCTTTTTCCTTAACCTCATTAGCATTTGTCTCAACTCTTAATGAAACAATCCTTTTAAAACTCTGTTAGGATGGTGTATGTTTGGCTCACTCTGTTGCCTTGGCGTGCTGAAGTAGTTTCAGTCAGAGTCATTCAGTACTGTAATTCTCCATTCAGATGCACTTTCACATGCAGATCCACGTTGGCATTTGGCTGCTTTTATCAGGCTCTCTCAGCTCTGTGTCCTCAGCAGGGACCCAAACTTAGGACTACAGAAGATACCATCTGGAAAAGGTCAACCTCCCCCCTCTTTCTCTCTTTCCCCCCTCTTTGCTTGATCTCTGTCGACGAGAAGCTCTGCACTCGTCTGAAGCATTCCGTCTGTCCCTGTTTCATATGCGGATGCATACGGTGCTACTCTGAGAGAGATTTTTCATCAGCCTGGCAAGTGCAACACTGTGACTGCTCTCTTCCTGGGGGAAATACGCCTCATGTTTGCTCACAGAAAAATGTTCAATAAAAGGGTACTCCATGAACATTGGCTTAAGAAGAGTCTTACTACTTGCAGATCTTAAATAGGTCTGTCTTTCACCCTGATTACAACTACAGTATTTTTGTGCTTGGCCTTTTTACAGAACCTTTATGGACCTGGAGATCTTGGAGGTGAATTCCACATTGGTCCCTCATTTAAGCTCAACTAAATTTTAAGTTGCCCTTCCCATTGCCTATTATATTTAACAGCAGTGCTTAAACCTGTTTTCTATATATTGGCTCATTAGTGAGGCATAAAGTTACATAGTTAGTGAGACCCTCTGTTACTTGATCTAATCATCTGAATGGTTTGCATTGGCAGAGTGTGATATAAACACATGGCCAGCAGCTGCAGTCTGTAGTCTCAGTGCTCTCTAGGTTTAGGGACACACCAGTTCAGAAAATGTTTGTGATTATTGTGCTGTTTGTAGCAAAGTAGTTCCCTGACCTTTAGTAAGGGTGCTCCATTCCTCCCTCCCTCTCTCCCAGTAATTCCACACATACATTGAATCAAAGGCCTCTTCACACACACACACACAAACAAACTCACACACACACACACACACTCTCCTGGTGAAGAGCAGGGTAAATTTAGTTCTTTTCCATTGCAGCGGAGGTAGAGTGGGGTTTTATTGGCGACTGTGTGTGTTTGACGGTGTGGCTGGCTGTGCTGAGGCGTGTTTGCACATCTGCCCTAATGATTCCAGTATCTCAGCCAGAGAAATGATCCATCTTGACAACCTGGCTGGCAGAAGTCAACTGTCAGCTGGTTATGGATGTCCGTTTGGTTGTGTTTGTATACCGTTCTCTGTGTTTGTCTAATTAATGTTTTGTTTATGTCTGTTCTGAGTTTGGTAATGCTTCACTTACAAGGTTACACTATAGCTTGAGGTCAAATGCAAGCCTCCCATGCAACTATTTCAAAGAAGTACAGTATTGTATGAAAACCAGTCGCTTTATCTCCAGTCAATCTTTGGACATCTTTCTAAGAACTAACATCAGATGGGGGTTCTGTGTCTGTTCCTGTTTTCCCTTATGGGATGGGAAACTGGCTCAGATTCAGTTTCTCTGTGAGATCTTTGCACCTCAGTGGTAGGAAGGTCATAACATCGTTTAGAAGCATGCTGCTTCCGCATCTCACTGCACTCTGTCTTGCTCTCCCATACTCTCTGTTGGAGTGCTTTATTTGTCTCTATGAGTTTAGTCATTCTAAACTGTGCTCTGCCTTTTCCCCAGTCTCCACTAAGCCCTGCCAGCCGTGCAAGCTGCACCACACTGCCTCACACACAAGGCACTCTGACATTTACCTTTCTTTCTTTCTTTCTTTCTTTCTTTCTTTCTTTCTTTCTTTCTTTCTTTCTTTCTTTCTTTCTTTCTTTCTTTCTTTCTTTATTTCTGCACTTCTCGTTTTCTTTCTGCATTTCTCTTTCTTTATTTATGCATTTCTTTCTTTCTGCATTTCTTTCTGCATTTTTTTATTTCAGAAATAGTTACATTTTAACAAATCCCTTATTAAGAAGTGAAACGGAATCTAATGAACATCTGTGGTAGTTTCACCGGAACAAATAGCCAGTAGGTTATGTTATATCTAAATTACTCGTGTAGGAAAAAACTACCTGTCATCCTGAAATCTGACCTTCACTGTCTTAGTTTGCACTGAAGCAGCTCCAGGCTTCCCACACACTGTTGACGTGTAGTGCTGATGCATCATTCCGGATGCTTCTGTTTGAGGTGACAAAAATGAATATACTGACACACACACTCTTGAGTGGATGATGAAAGGCAGTGATAGCCAGTAGTATGGATGTGTGTGTGTGTCCGTGTCTGTGTCCACCTGTTCCCATATCCTCCGTGACACAGATGCTTAATCAAACATCACTTTGATGATAGCCAATATTCAGGTTCCACTGTTTATTTTAATGACCCATTTTCATGCGTAGTGATATTGATATTAATAATTTGTTGCTCTGTAAATACAGGAAAACATAGCCTCCTTGGTGTGAATGTAGAACAAGTGTTCATAGAAAATCATTTCACTTTACCCTTGGGAACAGCTTAATTCTGTCCCTACAACTGTCCCCAGGATATACTCAGGTGCTGGTCCTTATTGCTATTTTAGGCTTGGCCATAGCTTCCTGGGGTTGCCAGTGAGAGTAGAATAGCTAGTGTCAGTCAGCTGTTGATTGATTAAAATTGGGAACTGCGAGTTCTACCTTTGGTTGTCTTCCCATTCTCTCAGATCAAACCTATTGAATAGTTCTATATGTTGTTCCATAGCCTGTTATCTGTGTGAGTTGGTAGCTCTCCTCTGCTCTGTTTAGCATTGAATGTGTTTGTTTAAAGGACAAATATTTCAGTGGGAGGGTCTCACTCGCTGTATGTTGATGTTGCTTAAATTCATAATCAATGTTCTCTCAGAAAGCCATAGTAACGGTGAATACTGATTCAGTGGGCATTGGCGTGCATGATGGAACGTGCTGCAGCCACATTACCGACATCCTGCCACTTAAACTCAGAGCGTTGCAACTGTTGCACCGGACACAGTCCCTCATTAAGACCTGTTTAGCTCTCATTTTTCCTCTGTCACCCAATAAAATTGTCTCTCCTCATCTTCGAAAAAGCCAATACTGTCAGCAAATCAGTTGAATGCCAATAAAGCTCAGCCTGAAAGCCAGATAGGCTGTCGTCAGATATCCGGAGTTGTCAGATGAAAAGGAACATTCTAGACAGTTGCCTCTAGAAATGGCACAATCTTACTAGTGACCCATGTAGCGCACAAATATAACCCTCGAGTGGATTCTGTAGTAAATTAACAGTTTGTCATTCATATTTTTGCTTACCCCTGTCTGTGTTATGGTGCTGAATAATGCATGAATATTTGAATCATGTTTCTATCACGTCAAAATTTTGACCCTCTGAAGGCCCTGCTCAATGGAAGCTAATCTGGCCCTTGCTGCTACAACAGACAATTTCCAGTTGTCACCAAGAGACGTCCACATACATTGTCTGAGTGAATGAGACCAGCAGGCTAGCCATATGAGATTTCCTTTGTTTTCCTTATAAGACACACACAAATAAACATCATTTATGTCTTTCTGGTCCAAATGATGCTAGAAAACAGTGTGTTTCTATGCAGCGACAGGTATCTTAGAACAGGAAGAATGAAACTAGCTCTCAGTTTGGTTGAAATAAACAGTATATTTTATGCAGCTTATTTATTACCATTTATAGATGTTTATCTGACAAGGCAGCTGTTTCTCCTCTGCTCTCTTATTGTCTGATGGAAGTTGAAGTGTATTGCTGCTAAATCACATTTTTATGCTCTTTATTGCTTTTTTGCTGAGCAGAAAGGGCTCTGCTCACACTCTAAAATATATCCAAGGGAAGGGAATAGAGAGGGAGACAGAGAAAGCTGCATATTGAGGATGTCATAGAGGGTTTCAGCAGTATTGGCTTTTCACATATGTACATTTTATGGTACTGCTGCAAGAACTGGACATGCCGTAGACTTGTTACCAATGGAACCAATGCATTTAGAAAGTTTTAATGAACCATGCACAGTTATCACCTCATGCTTTTTCAGTATAGTTAGGGCCAACAATTATACACTGTAAATATTAGGTTGTCTTGCTTGTTAAGAGTGTTTGTGGCTTTTGTACAGATTGTGAAACCTCATGAAGGCTGACTTCATGCACAGCGTGCAGAGTGGTGCATAATATGGAGTGCAGCCATCGCATCCCCTCTTTGTATAGTGCCAATCACTTCTTCAAAGAAAATGTCATTTGTTGATTATAATGTGAAGGAATAAATTATCATAAACCTAGGTGGCTTCTGATGACACTACCAAATCCTAGTTCTCGGAGAGAAAGGGGCGCTTGAAAAACACTACTTTTAAGTGGCTGACAACTTTGAGCAAAAAGGACAAAAAGCTAAAAATGAAATGCCAATGTGATAAGAAAGGAGGGAGCTTTCCCCAGCCTACACAGAATTAAGGAAACGCTTTTGGTGCTGATAGGAGAGGTGGTTCGTTGACTCTTTTGCATTTTCTAGCTCATTTATCTACATATTTATTTTTTTATTCACTAACATACTCACTTAGTCACTTATTGAAAACAGATGCTGAACACGGTCTATGGACATTTGGGTGTGAATGACAATGAAGATGCTATAAAAGGCAACAAGTGTCATATAGGAAAAGAAAAGAACCCACTGGTTTCTCTGAACGAGTGCAAATGAGAGGAGGATGAGAGTTTTGCTTTTTTGAACATGTCCGTCTCCATAACAACTCCTTTTGTCCGGAGCTTTTTAAAAGCATTCTCCTCTGATCAAAAAGAACAGCCGCCACATGAAAATTCAAACGGCAGTTGATGAGATGCGCAAGCATTAATTTTGAACTTTGAACAGTGAGCAAACGGTTTGGAGTTTCGTATTTTTTAAAGCTGAGAATAGCACAGTCCAAAAGCAAGCGGTAATGTCTCTTGGTGGAAGTGTGGTTGAATGTCATAGTGAGAAAGATAGGAATTCGTTGTTGTCATATTATTAGATTTTTTTTTACTTTTCAGTGTTCTTGGATAAGAAATTATCTCAATTATGTGGAGATTTTTTTCCTTCAGGTGTATTGTCAAGACCATTTTTTCATTTTGTGTAAATGAATGTTAGCTTATTGACCATGAATGAGTGGACAGACTGAATAATGGCATCAAGGAAAAGGGCACTTATGAGTGTCCCAAACATTGACATTGTCATCAGTGTCACATGCCATTTGTCCCATGCCATTTGTCCCTGACCCCTGTAAATTAATCTACAAAGAACTTATTTTATGAAATGACCGTAGTCTTCCTCTGAATTGGAACTGCTGTGTTCCTGTCTCTCATGAGAATTCACATGCTGACAAATGGAACATTTGCTTGATTATAAGCAATCTGTACCTATGTTTTTTTTTGTCTCAGACAAATGTTATGCGGCCCATTATTCTGTTTTGTGGTAATGAGAGCTTCTCCTATGTTCTTCGTAGTGTGACATTATTATTTAAAAAACATATAGCTGAATCTTAAACCTCATTACTGTGAACCTTTCAATTGTTTTAGCCTAATGTAATTATTTGAACACCGCTGAAAAATTGTGTGGTGGCAACTCGGACCTTTTATCTGTTCAAGCTAATCAACCTGAATCATGCCCATTTAGAACTGTATGCCCACAGCAGTGCCCCCCTCTCTGCAGTTCCATTAATTAGACATGGCAGGGAATTGCTGTCCGCTTGCCTCCCAGGGACTTGTACCCTATAACCATACACAAATCGATCTGACATGTGCCATGAGATTAGATTACTGGCCAGCGCACTGACAGGGAAATGGATTCGCTCACTCAGTCCAGCATCCTGCCTGCGATTTGCTCACATGCAACCTGGTGGCCCTGCCCGTGTTTCTCGTTATGCCCCCAGGGAATTTAACTCACCATTTACTACAACATCTAGGGGAATGGAATGGAGACATGCACCATGAAAAGTAAAGCATCCAGTCACCAGACGGACAAATTCCATGAAACAATCTTAATTTTTCAGATAACATCATGGAAGCGTTGAAGTGAAGTTGAAACAACAAACACAAAGTGACTAACTGAAGGACACTTGCCATTTTCGGCCTTTTAAAAGCAATTCTTACATCTTCAGTTGTGCCCTCCTTAGTCTGAGATCAGGCTCTTTTAAATTGAACGAATCCCTGCAAATACAGCACTGGTCCCATGCTGAGACTTGGGTACGTCAGCCTTGGTGCTGGGTTGTGTTGTGTCCACATCAGGCCATGTATTGACAGAGGCTATGACTGCAGAGACAGAGGTGTTGCCATCTTCCTTGAACATGCCCCTTCCATAAGTTTGTTAACAAGAACAGCTTTGATCCTGTGCTTAGTACCATAATGCCACTAGTCACAAATTAGCTGTCCTGTACTCTCCTAACTGGTCTGTAAAAGGACAGGTGTAAACATGTAAATCAGACTCCCGAGTAAAGAGCATCTTAACAGAGAAGTCAATCGAGGCATGCAACAAACAAAGTAAAACATCCAACTACCAAAACAAGACATTTCATAAAACAGTGTTTTTGTTGAAGTAAATATGAATGAAAAGGGATTATCAACATGGAGAAGGAACTTCTTGAGCTACACAAAAACTAAATTAATAAATGAAACAAAAGCCAAAAAATATGCAAGGCCTTCCCTGCCTTCCTTTGTAATCAGAACTAAGAGAAAAGTAGTGAGAAAAAATTAAATGGTAAACTCTCTCCATAGGCTTCCTGAGGTGGTTATATTTTTAGAAGTATTTACAGTTTTCATAATGCATGAAACATGAATTGTCATATTGCAACTAGACTAGGTCCAGAGGAATATAGTGATCATGTTTTAACAAAAGCTAGAAAAAGTAACAACGCCAAAAAAACCCAGTACATTATACCAAAACCATAATCAAACTGAGCCATCCAAAAGTGTTGGTTGGCAGCCTGGTAGGTGGCAGATGTTGAGAGGTTGACACCACCAAATCACATAGATTCGTTTGCCTGTAAGTAGAATTTGCAGCCCAAACACCCATTAGGGTTCAGCAAAGTCAAAGAAAAGAAATCGACCCAACAGAAAACATGCTGCAGCCACCAGAGCAATTTAGTCAAGTGGCCATAACTATGTATATGGTTGTGTGTCCTGAGTCTTAACGTTTGGTTAAATTGTTTTGAACAAATAGAATTTGTAAATAATTGTGAAACCTTTTTTAGGGTTGATTTGAAAATCTTTGCAAAAAGGCACTTGTTACCCTTTGTTCTCAGGTTGGTGTAGGGGAAAAAAGCTGTTCAGCAAGAACTGTGATACTGTTCATTTTGCAATCTTCACCTCTCATCTGTGTACCATGGCAGACCAGAAAAAAGTGCTTGTTTTGGTGTCTGAAAAAAAGGAAAACTGTGCTGTTTTGTTCAGTGTCATTCCCTGTTGCTATGTGCCTGTGTTTGTCCTGTCTCTCTCTCTCTCTCTCTCTCTCTCTCTCTCTCTCTCTCTCTCTCTAACAACGTAAGAGGCATCTCTGCCCATAGACAATGTTAACATTATTAGTCCAAAATCGTATCTTGGGCTACTGATAAAGCTGGCACGTACAAAGATGAAAGAGCATGATATACAGAAAGGGCAACAAACAGCTGTCTCCATGAGTGTAAAGGATGTCGAGAGAATTTGTTTTGTCTTGACAGATACTTTTTGATTTTCAGTTTTTAAATTATAGATTAAGCCAGCAATCCCTTGTTTTTCTAATACTAGCCACATTTAGTGAATATCCATCACGTAGTATGTTGTTTTGTGGTGGTGGTGACTGGTGATCCTATTCTTATTGTGGCTGAATTTCAGCTTAATTTGAATATTATTTGAATGTTTAATGCTATTTTAATACTGGTGTATTTCAGTAAGGTTGTCATTAATCCAAGGTCGAGTCCTGTGTAATTTTATCAGTCTTATTTTTAGTTCCAAATTTTCTCAACCAGTCAAGACAGTCATCACTAAATTGGATGAAGTCACTCGTTTTCTTGTATTAATGTAATGATAATATAAATACCCATCCATCAGTTCCTACATCTCCAGTAACAGATGAATTCAGACATTTTCCCCTACAAAAGCGATTAGCTTTACATATTGAAATGATTGTTTCTTGTTCCCATTATTTGTATAAGTAATTTGTATAAGTAATATAGAAGTATTGTATAATAGCTTGCTCCTGTCTGACAATATGGTGTCAATTTGGTGTCATGGTATCAGACACTGAGAATCACTTAACATAAAACAATTGCAGATCTGTGTTTGTAAATATGCTCCTCGAAGGCCATTCATAGTCTTATTGACACGTTCATTTTTTTCTTTTTCTTTTTTTTAAGCGTAATAGCAACTTAATATTTTTCACTTTATTAAAATTCATTGTTCAAGCTGTCATTAAATCTACTTGCTACATTTAAATAATATGAACTAAACTTGAAAACAAAGCATTAAATATGTCAAAATATATCCTTACATTTCTTATTTCAGGGTTGAAGCTTTTGAGCTAAGCATGAATAATTCTCTAAAAGGTAGTGGTAATTGAATGAATTTGTCATCTACTGATAAGTGAGAAATCTTATTCTTGAATCTTATCTGCCTTTAAATCTAGTCCCTTTTCATGCCACCCATTATGAATGCTCAGAGTGCAGAAACAACATGGTGGTGGGAACTGTGATGTCAATGAGCACCTATGGAAAACTCAGGCCCAGGCATGTATGTGTGGCTGTGTGTCATAGGGGCACTTGTATAGCTGCAGCAACAGGTGTACACACAAAGGGATTGTCTTCATCTACACAGTGGCTTCAATGGACATCTGTCAACAGACAGGCACATTCACACACGTCCACATGTGCATTTGAATGCTCACGCTCGCCATTGCACATGGTGGCAGACACACACACACACACACACACACACACACACACACACACACACGCACACACGCACGCAGACACACCCATGGAACCCTGGAGTGAGACGTCAGCCACGTGCCTCAACCTTTGATGTCACTTGGCATGTTTGCTCACTCTTGGCATCTGCTACATGGGTAATTTACTTCTCACTGAGCTTGTCTTGTCAGACAGCCTGTCCTTTCGATTGCCCAGCACGACTTTGATGTCTTTGTGCATTGTGTGTAAAGGCAATGTGAGTTTAGCAGAGCATACAGTCCAATTGGTGTGTGTGTGTGTGTGTGTATGTGTGTGTGTTATCTGTGGATAGGAATGGTTGTTATTCTGAAAGCAGAAAGAAATATATTTTTGTACACTGAACAGGTAACAGATTCACATATAGGATTCTGTTATATTCCTGAGGGAAATGCACCTGTTGAAATGTATGCTTGTTTATTCTGTGGTGTATGTGTGTGTCTGTCTGTGTGTCTATGTGTGTGTGTTTCTCAGCCTGTCTGCTCTAATAGACACAGCCTGACCATCTGTGGCACACTGTTGATGTCTGTGTGAAAGACTGGCTGCGAGGAGTGATGTGGCGTAAATTGACGTGTGGGCCAAAGCCGCACGTCCCGGCTGGAGCAGCACCAGCATCTGTTTACCTGCTCTCATACATTACATGTCAGCATTCTGCTTGCACCCTCACACCGGCTCCTGCTGCTAGCTCCATAATTACCCTTTAGCCACAGCTCAGCCTTGCAAATCGCCCGTAATTGCTGCTCAATGTCGCCGTTTTGTTCCCATGTCAGGAAGGACCTCTTTACCCGCCTCTGATCTATTTCTTCACAGACAAAAACAGACGTATTGGGGCTGAACAGGGTGTTACTAATATCTTTTAGGTACATGTGGACCATCACAGCAACAAAAAAAAAGATTTATGTCCTCCTTTATTCAATCAGTGCTATTTTAGGAGGAAAGACTGTGATACTTTCCATTACAAACTGTAATGTGTTCTGTTGATGTCCTGAATCAATTAAAGTAGTACTGGCTTCCACTTGACCTTAGTTCATGAGCAGTTGGATGTTAGGTTTTCTTTTAGCTATCAGTATTAATCAGAAAAACAGCAACAATGTGATGACTCCTGCCTTAATAAAAAATAGAAACAATGTTCAGGTCCATGTCAAGTTGAGTGCAGTTCTTTGGGGTTTGTTAATGTCTAACCATCACAGATGAAAGTCTTTCTTAGATCGCAGCAATGCCCTTTTGCCTTACCACACGGTTATTAGTGAACCTGATTGCCTTTACTTATGTTCCACCAGAACAGTTCACAGGAAATGCATGCAGTCTTGAACCACAATTCTTCCATTTATTTCTAGCTGTTGCACATTGTCTGTTATGTTCTTTTGATCTGTGGGAATGCATTATAGTGTTTGGTATTTACTCTCACTACCCCTAACTGCATCCAATATTTTTTTAAAGAATGGAAGTAGCATGATGAGGATTCATGTCCGTGTCTAAAGCTAGAATTTAGGAAATTAGCTTTTTAATGATTTGTAGACCACACCCTCTGTAGGATTTATTAATGTTTATTTATTTAAACTGTGCTCTTTGTCTCATTTGCATAACATTTCCAAAAAGGCAGAAATATTATTTCCCAGTATAAGTTCTATAATTGTTTACAGTCTGTCTGTGTGTATCACAGGTGTATATCATTTTTAATATACTCTTGTTGCCAGTGGTGATGTGTCAGACTGTCTAGAGCACAGAGACATTTCTAAGGAGACAAATATGTTACCTACAGAACTGAAGTCATTTAGGGTATTGCTTCATTTGGTTGTGGACATTTTTTTAACATTTTGAAATACTTAAATAAGTTTTGTATTCAGAAAAACTTATTTTGTAAATAAGTTGACTTGTGGTAAAGGTTTGCACTTGTACACACTGTTATTTAGCATTTAGTTGTAAAGTGGTTATCTTTTTTGGTTTATTCTGAGAAGTTCCATGAAAGGCTTGTCAGTCTTCCTTCAGTGTCAGACAAATCAGGCCCTCCTACTTGCCAGCTTGGATAGATTGTCTGTTTCTTCATTCCAGATTTAACTTGATCAGTGCCCTTCTCAAGAATTATAACAAATGACAGCAGCAAAATTACAGTCATCCATCTCCCACTGTGGTTCTGGGTCCTGTCTCTTAGAGACCCAACCCCCAACATGCACACACACACACCCACACACACACACACAATGAGAGAGAGAGAGAACGCACACACACGGAGGGAATTCATTGCTTAAAAAACTCTCATTCCCCTGTAAATTTTTACTGGAACCTATACAAACAAAATAAAGAAAGCAAGTTTCAAGACCTATTTAATTAAATTTCCACAAACATTTAAAGGAGCAATTGTGTTATTCATTCACATGGTTTGATTTTTAGCTGCCTTTTTCATTTTCTGCTTATGTTAATCCTGAACATCTGTTCTGTTGTATTGACGCTGAAGAGTGAGAAGTCTGGTATTCCTCTTGCACCTCCTTCTACACATTTATCTGTTTTCTGTGAAACTGTCAAGAAATAAGAACAGGTTAGCCTTCAGAGCAACAGGTGGACTGTGGGCTACGTGACTAGTGCAGTGTGTAGCGACAGTTACTGAGACAGCTGCTGGCTGTACAGCTCTAAGGGTGGACAATTGACTGTAATTGCAGGCTGCCTCTGTCTTAGATTTAGAATGCATTGTTTTACCACCATGAAAACCATGAAAAGATGGCTTTGAATTGAAGGTGTCATCCCTGATATAAACCAGATACTCCACCCTCATTATGAGTCAGTAGTTAGATTAGTAGTAGTTAGCTTAATGGAGTTTTGTATAAAGTTCTAACTCTGTATGGTACTTCAACTATAAATGCACTTAAGTCTGTGAGGTGTGTTCTTTGTTTACTTCCAACTGGTGATGTTGGGATCTCCTCACTGGATTCTGGTGGCTGTAAGTTAATTTGATTTGATTTTAATGGACACAACTTTAAATTTTTGCATTGTTTTTCAGTTTCTACTCATTCTTTTGCATTCCACTGTTTGCACTGAGCATTGTGATTAAACTGTGTAATATGGGATCCTGGAAATGAAATTGAGAGAAAAACACAGAAACTATGAGAAAGTTCTGAGAGCTGATTCTTCTTTAACAACGATATCTTGTTGACTTTTGACTTTTTGCTGACCAGTTTTTCATGTGTGAATATGTCTTTTAGACAGAGCTGATCAAAGGTCCCACAGGGAGTGTGGGAATGACCTTCAGGCATGTTCCGGCCAGTGAGGGGGATGCTGTTCATGTGAGCATTGAGACTGTCACCCCAAATTCCCCTGCTGCCCAGGCCGACCTTCAGAAGGGTGACCGACTTATTGCTATTGGAGGTAAGAGACAAAAAAAAAAAAACTAAAAAAAATATCTGATTGAGTTAAGTAATGATTAGTAATGATTCAGTAATGATTTTGTTAGTTGCTGAACATTATTAGATTGAATAAAAAGAGTCATACACTGCAGCTAGAAATGGACAGCTTTTCCTTGACCATTCAGTGTTATTTAGAGTTTTATTGCTTCTCAGTATTTTCCTTTAATACTGTGAATTCTTCTATTTGCACAGGTGTCAAAGTGACATCCTCTGTCCAAGTGCCGAAACTCCTGAAACAAGCTGGTGACAGGGTTCTGGTCCTTTATGAAAGGCCTGTCCGTCACCAGGTCCCTGCAGTAGGCCTGGCAACTCCTCAGGAGACCCAGGGACCCCTGGAAGAACCAAGTTTCCCACCACAGCCTGCGGGTTATGAGGAAGATCCAGCCACCATCACCACTATGGAAATGACTGAAAACAAAGACAATGATTCTGAGTTTGAGGAGTTGATAGTAGAGTCCAGGCCAACCGGTGTCCCAGTCAGTGCTGACCCCAAGGAAGACTTATTGCTCTCTGTAAACCAAAGCCCTAAAAAGACTGTGGCCAACTTAGCCTCCAAGCCCCTCGGCACCATATCGCCTATCCTGAACCGCAAACTTAATTTGTCCGGTCTTCAGTCCCCCCTCAAACCCCAGCCCAAAGAATCACCAAAGCCCTCGCCACACAAGAGTGCCGAACAACCTGAAGCCCCTCAGCGACCGACTGTGCCCCCACCTCCACCACCTGTTCGTCCCCCAGTTCCACCCAGACCCCACATAAAGGTGACATCGGCCACTTCTGAAACCCAAAACTTGCTGGAAGGCAATGACCCTACAGCGGAGAAAACCCCAGAAAAATCCTTGCCCAACATGAGCAATGGAGACAAAACTGCAGCTGAGAGGACTCTGGTCAAACCACCTGAGCCAAAGCCTGCAAGCAAGCCACCAGAATCCAGTGAGGAGATCCCAACATCACCAGTTGGAAGTAAACAAGAACCAGCCAAAGACAAGATATCTGAGAGCTCCTCCATCACAAAGGAGTGTGTTGATGGACAAGGCCTTTGGGAATCCTCTGAAGCCATGTTTCACAACAGACAGGCTCGGTGGAACAAGTCCTCAGTTGTCTTTGAGGTGGAAAGCAATCACAAATATCTTAATGTAGCGCTTTGGAGCAAGGACCCATTCAAGCTGGGTTCCCTCCTCTGCTTAGGGCATGTTAGCTTACGTCTGGAGCATATAGCCCTGGAGTGTTTGTCCACGTCATCAGCTGAGTATCAAAACACCTTCCGTCTGTGTGCACCTGAGCCGCGGGCCAGTGTCAGTCGCACTGCACTGCGAAGCTTAAGCACCCATAAAGGTTTCAATGAGAAGCTTTGTTATGGTGATATTACCCTTAACTTCACATACTTGGGAGAAGGAGAATCAGATCTCTCCAGTGGAATGAGTGAGCGAGAACATGAGGGAAGCCTTCAGGATGAGGAACTAAAGGAGAGAGACAGGGAGAGGGAGCAGTTACAGACACAAGCCCGTGACGACGTGGGATTCAGCCTCACGTCAGCTGGGGAATTGCGACACAATTTCCAGGATACACAGTTCCAGAATCCTACATGGTGTGAGTACTGCAAAAAGAAAGTATGGACTAAGGCTGCTTCACAATGCATGATCTGTGCTTATGTCTGTCACAAGAAGTGTCAGGAGAAGTGCCTTGCTGAATATCCCCAGTGTGTTGGGAGTGCAGATCGGCGGAGTGCAGACCCTGAGGCAAAGTCCACCATCAATCGGGCAACCACAGGAATCACACGCCACATCATCAACACCAGCTCTCGCCTGCTTAACTTACGCCAAGTACCCAAGACCAGGCTTGCAGAACAAATGGCAGAAGTGGGACCAGGGCCAGTGGAACCTTCCCCAAAGCACACCCCCAACACCTCAGACAATGAGAGCAGTGACACAGAGACTTATGCTGGTGCCAGTCCTTCAAAACAACCTTCTGGTGGGAGTGGTGCCACAACAAAGCTAGTGCGTAAGGAAGGTGGATTAGATGACAGTGTGTTCATTGCAGTGAAGGAGATTGGTCGGGATCTGTATCGGGGGCTTCCCACAGATGAGCGCTCACAGAAGCTAGAGCTAATGCTGGACAAGCTACAGCAGGAGATCGACCAGGAGTTGGAGCACAACAATGCCCTAATAGTGGAAGAGCGAGAGGCAGCTGATGCACGCAAGAAGGCCTTGATAACAGCAGCCCTGGCCAAGTCAGGTGAACGCCTTCAGGCATTGACTCTACTTATGATCCATTATCGAGCTGGTATCGAAGACCTGGAATCTATAGAGAGCACCTCACCATCAGAGCAACATGGTTTCCCAAAATCAAAATCTGGGGCCTTGGAGGATGCTCTTATAGGCACAGAAGTGTATGACAGTGATATAAGTAGCCCAGTGGATGTTCAACTACTTGATGACATCACAGAGGAGCAGATCTGTGTAGAGGCTTTACCTTGAAACTGTTGGCCTATGCAATGGGGCTTTGGACTCAGTAGAGCATTTTAAACTGGATCTTCAGTTTGTTGGCAAATGTGTATCATAGCTAAGACTATCTGGTAGTAAAGATGAATGATGTCCAATCACGATCATAAATCAGTTCTAGTGATAGAGTAACATGCAAGGAGGTAAATTGGATGTTTAACCAGTTTTCTGGACCACCATTTTGCCATTCTGTTTTCTCTGCTGAGGACATGGGACTATGTGTGAGATGAAACTTGAAGTTCTTTGTTCACATATAAGTGGAGTATGGAGAACTACAAGACTCAGACCAGGCGCAGGTTCTTGTAGTATGTTGCTACTTGTCACCTGGGGTATTTGTATCACATAGTCCCAGTGTAGCATTCTTCTAAAAATTCTTCTGAAAAGATAAAGTTCAGCTCACCTGAAATAGTTAGTTTTTCATTATGGAGTCATCTTACAGTCATGTTCCAAAAAGCAAAGAGGTAAATTAATGTTGTATCACACCATTCTGCATTTTAAGAAATACACCAGTTTACACTGAAGGTGTTATAAAAGTTGCACATTGTGAATCAAGTTTGCATTAAGAGCCCGGCTTTTCTGCAGATAGTCTTATAGGGTCAGAGTGAACATGTTCTATAGTTTGTTGTGAAAAACAAGCCCCAATGCCTTAGAACTTGTTCCCTGTTCCAGTAGGATAAAAGTCCTAAAAGGAAAGCTTGACAGAAATCATCCAGTATATTCGTTCAGTTATATTAGAGGTATTACATTTTAATTCCACACCAAGCATATCTTCTGCCTTCTTAGTACTATGATTTCTATTTGTGTCTGATTTTAGAACTCACAGCTCATTTTCCCAGTTACTTTTTCCCCAGTTACCTTTTCCCAGTTACCTTGTCTCTCTCTGTTGAACTACAAAACAAGGGATTCCTGGTGGAACACATATTTAATGGGATGAAAAACTGTTTGATGGGACCATGGTTTATGTTACATCATGATAGATTTTGATTTATTTATCATTAATGCCAAACATGTGTAACATAATTTCATTGTTACCATAACCAATATTTTTTGTCATGTGTTTTTAGTGGGGAAGGGATGTCTTTTATCCTAAAGAAAAAAATCTTTATTTAGTTTTTCTCTTTGTCTCTCTCCTTCTAAATTGTGTAGACCTTAATTAAATTATGTTATGACAAAGCTTTTCAACTGTGTCATCAGAAAGAAGATTAATTTGTTTTCTTGTTTACTGTGGGTTTTTTTTTTTTTAGTAAAATATTGTATCTAATAGAAGTGCTCAATATTTAGAGCCATCACGATTCTGATTATGTCCCAACCTAGAAGGTTGTTCTCAGTTTCAAGGAATGTATTCATTGCCCCAAATATTCATGTTCACGGTAACCAGCACAAAACATTACAGTTTGCTAATGAGCAAACACTGATGTCATAACCAACTACAGATATCAACCAAACAATACAATTACTTGATATTGCTGAGGAGTAGTTTGCATCAATGAGTCCATGATCCATCATTGCAATGCAGGCTAGAGCTCTTTTTAATTGTATCTGCTGCCACTGTACCTTTCGGGTTAAAGTCTATATAATCTCTGCTCCTTGGAGAAGGCCAAAAGAACATTGTGTTGTCTCTTGGATATCCCTTACATTATTTGCCAGATTTACAGAAAAAAATCCCAAAAATTATAAATCCAACTCCATTAATAGCTCGACCCATTTACACCCATAACATTGGTGGTAAAAAAAAATGTAACTGTACCAGGGAAAAAAACCCCAACACCATTCAAATCAGCAACCACCACAGTTCATTTGATCAGAGTTCTTTATAAAGTAGGACTTTATCCACATGCCCATGTATATTTTGACATCCTCTGCTCTGCTCATGTTTCACTAAAGCAGTTGTAACTAATCATCAAACCTTTAAAAGAGAAGAAAAACAAACTAATGTTAACCTCAATATATTTTAATCCTCTCATGAAATGGGCTTCAGGAGCTTATGTATGTCAATATTAGCTGCCAGGTAGCTTGGTGTCAAAGTTATGGTACACTATCAGCTCACCAGTCCATTGAGACATGAAGCACACAAGGGCAAAATGGGATGTTAAGAGCAGAGAGAAACAACGCAACATTTTCCTGTGCAATAGATGTGCTCTGCTGCTACTTGTTCAATTTCTATTCAGTTGTTGTACAGTCAGGCGATTTTTTTTTTTGTGAGTGTATGTGTGCAATATTTTGTAAGGGCATCTAATGAAATCTGGAGGGAATATTAAGGTCTGTGATCTCTCTTTTCATTGTGTTTTTGTTTGTTTTACACTAATCATATCACTTGCTAGAGTAAAGTTAATAAATGAACTTTAACTCCTGGATTCTTGCACTGATGTGAAATAGAATGCTTTTTTTGGTGTATGATTTCAGTTTGTCTCTTGTTACTGCTGCCGTCATTGTTGCCCTGTGGCTCTCAAACTCAACAACACATGCTCTGCCTATTTCTCTTCTTGTCTTGGTCTCACCATATGCCATCATCAACTCAGCCTTTGCTAACTGCTGTGGAATATTTCTGCAAGAGTCACTGTTCTTCAAGACTGGAATTATGTATCAAAGCACTATTGTAGATAGCCTAAATAAAGATGCTCTCTAGATGTCTCAGCCTGAATTCCTATATAGTGGTTAATACGTTATTTGCATTTCTGTTGTTGTCCTGCAAGGGTAAATATATTTTGTTATGTTTTGAACTTGATAGTTTATGACACCTGCTGAAGAATTGCACAGCTTTGTAACTTGCTGCAAGACGTTTACGCACTAACATATCATATTTGCTTATGCACTTGAGATAAAAAAAAGTATAATAAATTATATGAAAAAAAAATTCTCATCTTTTCAGCTTTACCTTTTGAACAGTTTTACATGAAATGTAGTGTCTATGGTCTGACTTTTCTGAAGCTGTAAGTTCTCTAAGCCAACTGGTCTTTCAACCATTACTTGATAAGTTGATTTTAGCTAGGAGGTAGTTTTTAAGCCAATGATGTTGATCTAATTCGCAAATAGAAAAAAGGGCTTGCCACAAACACATTAAAACTAGCAATTTATTCAACATCTAACCTTGGTAATGTCATTTCTGAATGCTCTCCTAAGTCATCACCAATCAGGTTTATACTGAGTCTGATTAAAGTGTATTTTCTAGGAAGACAGCAGGTGGCTCCTGTCCATTTGTAATCTTCTAAATGAGATTGAATATTTGATCAATAATGAAGCCAATGGCCTCTTTGATTAAGGCAATCAATCAATAGAACATAACAGATTCTGATTGATTGAACACGTTCTTGTCTCGATTTTCCTTTTTCCATCTTAGATTTTTGTAATATGTTGGCTAACAAATAATTGTGAAAGGTCAACATTAATAAGTTCATCCTGTTTTTAAAAATCCTCCAACATTTGCTCTTCACATGAATTTTCGTTCACCATTACAACTAAACCGTCTATCATTCTACTTATGAAACCCTTTAAATGAATTTTGATCAATTTATATGAATTATATAACAAATATAATTAATTTGGAATTATATAATTCCAAACAAAACAAGATATACCTCTGCCTCCAGACATATTCATTCGTACTTGAGTACAATCAAGAATGTTCAAACGGTAATAATGACCCGATTCTACAGAGTTTACAACATTTATTTTTGGATTCCTCCACCACCACTAAGTACTGACAAAAATTTTACAGCCAGCACATCACTTTACAGTCAGCTCTTTCACCATCAGTCCAGTCCACATACTGGATGTCAAATGTCCACTGCTGTTTGAACCAATTACTGTTACATCATA